>NW_027397063.1:21609083-21618087 GCF_003265705.2 Callorhinus ursinus
TTTGGTAGTTGATACATCTCTAGGAATGCACCCATTTCTTCCAGGTTATCTAATTTGCTGGCATAGAGTTGCTCATAATATGTTCTTATAATTGTTTGTATTTCTTTGGTGTTAGTTGTGATCGCTCCTCTTTCATTCATGATTTTGTTGATTTGGGTCATTTCTCTTTTCTTTTTGATAATTCTGGCCAGGGGTTTATCAATCTTGTTAATTCTTTCAAAGAACGAGCTCCTAGTTTCATTGATCTGTTCTACTGTTCTTTTGGTTTCTATTTCATTGATTTCTGCTCTGATCTTTATTATTTCTCTTCTCCTGCTGGGTTTAGGCTTTATTTGCTGTTTTTTCTCTAGCTCCTTTAGGTGTAGGGTTAGGTTGTGTATTTGAGACCCTTCTTGTTTCTTGAGAAAGGCTTGTATTGCTATATACTTTCCTCTCAGGAGTGCCTTTGCTGTATCCCAAAGATTTTGAACAATTGTGTTTTCATTTTCATTTGTTTCTATGAATTTTTTAAATTCTTCTTTAATTTCCTTGTTGACCCATTCATTCTTTAGTAGGATTCTCTTTAGCCTTCATGTATTTGAGTTCTTTACAACTTTCCTCTTGTGATTGAGTTCTAGTTTCAAAGCATTGTGGTCTGAAAATATGCAGGGAATGATTCCAATCTTTTGGTACCGGTTGAGACCTGATTTGTGACCTAGGATGTGATCAATTCTGGAGAATGTTCCATGGGCACTAGAGAAGAATGTGTATTCCGTTGCTTTGGGATGGAATGTTCTGAATATGTCTCTGAAGTCCATTTGGTCCAGTGTGTCATTTAAAGTCTTTATTTCCTTGTTGATCTTTTGCTTAGATGATCTGTCTGTTTCAGTCAGGAGGGTGTTAAATCACCCACTATTATTGTATTGTTGTCAATGTGTTTCTTTGCTTTTGTTATTAATTGCCTTATATAATTGGCTGCTCCCATGTTAGGGGCATAGATATTTACAATTGTTAGATCTTCTTGTTGAATAGACCCTTTAAGTAAGATATAGTGTCCTTCTTCATCTCTTATTACAGTCTTTGTTTTAAAATCTAATTTGTCTGATATAAGAAAGGCCACCCCAGCTTTCTTTTGGTGTCCATTAGCATGGTAAATGGTTTTCCACCCCCTCACTTTCAATCTGGGGGCATCTTTGGGTCTAAAATGAGTCTCTTGCAGACAGCATACTGATGGGTCTTGTTTTTTAATCCAATCTGATAGCCTGTGTCTTTTGATTGGGGCATTTAGCCCCTTTACATTCAGGTAACTATTGAAAGATATGAATTTAGTGCCATTGTATTGCCTGTAAGGTGACTGTGACTGTATATTGTCTGTGTTCCTTTCTGATCTATGCTGCTTTTAGGCTCTCTCTTTGCTTAGAGGACCCCTTTCAATATTTCTTGGAGGGCTGGTTTCGTGTTTGCAAATTCCTTTAGTTTTTGTTTGTCCTGAAAGCCTTTTACCTCTCCTTCTATTTTCAATGACAGCCTAGCTGGATATAGTATTCTTGGCTGCATATTTTTCTCGTTTAGTGCTCTGAAGATATCATGCCAGTCCTTTCTGGCCTGGCAGGTCTCTGTGGATAGGTCTGTTGCCAATCTAAAGTTTCTACCATTGTTGGTTACATACCTCTTCTCCCAAGCTGCTTTCCGGATTTTCTCTTTGTCTCTGAGACTCGTAAGTTTTACTATTAGATGTCAGGGTGTTGACCTATTTTTATTGATTTTGAGAGGGGTTCTCTCTGCCTCCTGGATTTTGATGCCTGTTTCCTTCCCCACATTAGGGAAGTTCTCTGCTATAATTTGCTCCAATATACCTTCTGCCCCTCTCTCTCTTTCTTCTTCTTCTGGGATCCCAATTATTCTAATGTTGTTTCATCTTATCGTATCGCTTATCTCTCGAATTCTGCCCTCGTGATCCTGTAGTTGTTTATCTCTCTTTTTCTCAGCCTCTTTATTTTCCATCATTTGATCTTCTATATCGCTGATTCCCTCTTCTGCCTCGTTTATCATAGCAGTTAGTGCCCCCATTTTTTATTGCACCTCATTAATAGCCTTTTTGATTTCGACTTGGTTAGATTTTAGTTCTTTTATTTCTCCAGAAAGGGTTTCTCTAATAACTTCCATGCTTTTTTCAAGCCCAGCTAGTATCTTTAAAGTCATGATTCTGAACTCTAGGTCCGACATCGTATTAATGTCCGTATTGAGTAGGTCCCTGGCAGACGGTACTACCTCTTGTTCTTTTTGCTGAGGTGATTTTTTTCATCTCGTCATTTTGTCCAGAGGAGAATAGATGAATGAGAGAACAAAATGCTAACAGGTTAACAACGTTCCCAGCAAATATACTCTATACAAATCGGAAAAGACCTGAAACCAGGGGAAAAGAAAGGGAAAGAGAGAAAAAAGAGGGAAAAAAAAGAAAAAGAAAAAGAAAAACAAACAAAAACAGAACAAAACAAAACAAAACAAAACAGAATATGATCAAATATGATCAGGCTAGTGCATAGATCAGTGCCACACACTAGATTTTGGGTGTATTTTGGTCTGATAGAAGAAAGTGCCTCCTAAAATTTTAAAGGAAGAAAGACTTATATATGTACAAAATAAGTGTTGATACAATGAAGGGATGGAAGATGACTGTAAAGATGAAAATTATAAAAGGTTTTATAAACGGAATTGATAAGATAAGAAGTTGTTTGAAAGAAGAAAGAAGATTTAAAAAAAAAAGAAAAGAGAAAAAAAGGGAGAGACTGTGATCAGGCAGGAGATTAGAACAAAACCATACACTAGTGATTTAGGGTATATTTTGATCTGTTAGAAGAAACTGTATCTCAAAATTTTAAAGAGAGAAGACCTTATATATATGCCAAAAATAAGGGTAACTACTATGAAGGGATAAAATATGACTCTAAAAATGAAAAATAAAAAATGTTTTTTTTAAAAGGGATTGATAAGATGTTGGTTGAAAAAGGGAAACAGAAAAATTAAAACAAAAAAACAAAAAACAGTTAAAAAATTAACTTTGAAAAACTAATGAATCATGGTAAAAAAGCCATGTATTCTATGTGCAGTATTCCCCTAGCGCTGGAGTTCTCCCGTTCTCCTTGATCGGTAAACTTGGTCTTGGCTTGCTGGCTGTTCGTGCTGATCTTCTGGGGGAGGGGCCTGTTGCTGTGGTTCCCAAATGTCTTTGCTGGAAGCAGAATTGCCCCGCCCTTGTTGGTCCGGGCTAAGCAAGCTGCTCAGGTTTGCTCTCAAGAGCTTTTGTTCCCTGCAAGCTCTCGGTACAGCTTTGGAGGACCAGGGTGAAAATGGTGGCCTCCCACTCTCTGCCTGGAGGAGCCGAGAACTCGGGGCCCCGCTCCTCAGTGTGCCCCCAGAGAAAAGCAGTCAATCACAACCCTCTCCCCGGTCTTCGGGCACACTCCGTGCTCACCCGGCCTGTGACCAAGCGTTTCTATCTCTGGCACCTGACCCCGTGTGGAGTCTCCAAACCCAGCAGATCCCTGCAGTGCGCTCCCGTGCCGCTCCTCCCAGGGGAGGAAGGGGAGTCTCCCCGGATCTGCTGCTTGTTGGGTCCCTGCTGGAGGCACAGTGGCCCAAGTGGGCCGCGGATCACAGTGTATGGCAACCCCAAGCTGAGAGCCCGCGCCTCGGCTCCATCTCTGCAGCCAGCTTCCCCTCTCCAATACCTGGGAGCTCTGCTGCACTCAGGCACCCCCGGTCTTTCTGTGACCCCGAAGGTCCTGAGACCACACTGTCCCGTGAGGTTTCCACCGCCCCCTTAGCCACTGGAGCGACGTCCCTCAGCGGAACCGACTTCTGAAAGTTCCAGTTTTGTGCTCTGCTGCTCTCGCACTTGCCAGAAGCGGCCGACAGAGGCCCCCTCCCCCGCCGTCTATCCTCCCGAATATTGCCTCGGATTCACTTCTCCGCACGTCCTACCTTACAGTAAGTGGTCGCTTCTCTGTTCAGAGAGTTGTTGCTACTCTCTTCTTCGATCTCCTGTTGAGTTCATAGGTGTTAAGAATGGTTTGATCCCTATTCAGCTGAATTCCTGAGACCAGACGAAATCCAGGTCTCCGACTCCTCCGCCATCTTGCCGGAAGTCCACTTTTTTTAAATTGCTGAATCCACATATTTGATAAACTTGTTCCTTTTTCTGTCATGAAAAAAAGAAGGATAGTGGATGGACTTCTCTAAGCTTTTACCATTACTATACTAATTGCTCTTGTCTGAAATGGCTTCCTTTTGAGCCCTACACCCATTTCCTAGCAGCTAATTACTTTGTGAAACTATATTATTTCCTTACTCTTTGTTTTTCTCTACTTCATGTGAGCCTCATAAGATTAGAGGATTTCCTTGACTTTCCAATTTACTGCTTTATTCCTAATATATGTGCTGCCTCATGGTATATGCCCAATTGGATAAATGAATTAATTTTTTCTTTAGTTTGAGTGAGTTCTATCAGTGTCAGAAAATATTTTTCTTTAAGTTATCCCTTTAAAGACAGTCTTTACACTTTCCCTCTTTCCATCTTTCTTATAGTGTGTGGTAGACAGCATAGGGCTCACAGTAGGTAGAGATGGTCATCCCTTTCCTACTCACTTACCTTGGGCAATTCCACCTAATTCCATGTCTTAACCAACTTAATTACTCAATGGAGATGACTGACTTTACTTACTTTATACAGTTGTTGGAATGATTACTTATAGAATATTATCATTTATAAAATTACAAATGCTCCAAAATACTAAAGTGCATGTGTGTGTGTGTGTGTGTGTGTGTGTGTTTGCATGTGTGTGTAAGGATGCATGGATATTGGATTGAAAAGACTCTTCTTTCTTTAATGTTTATCCATCTACAAGGTCAACCTTGTTCCCAGATGACATTTGATCTTTCTCTTTTCAAGAGACTACATGGCTTTCTGTCTGTATCACTCATTTGGAAACTTAACTATAAGCTAGTTTGTAACAGCATATGACTTTGTTGTGTATAGATATAATTGTCAACTTGGTAGAACATCCCAAATGAGCATAATTAAGGGCAATGACTAAGGAAAGAATCTAATAAATTCCCATTTAATGGATCTGTTTCTGTATTTCAAATAGTTCTCTAAATTGTTCATTGCAATATAAAATTTCAATATTCTCATCATTATACTTATTTAAAGTCTTGTAGAGAACCTACTGGGCAATAATAGTTTTCATGGCTGATTTTATAATTTTTATTTTAAAATTTAAAATATGTATAAAATTTCTTTGTTGAAAAGCATGGTAAAAAGAATGTAAAAAATTTAATATTTAACAAGAAAATTTTTAAATATTGATTTTCTAATTAAAAAAACATACTTTGGAAAATGTTACAAATTGTATGATGTAAGATCAAGATATCTTCCACAGAGGTATCTTGTGTGTATGTGTGTGTGTGTGTGTGTGTGTGTGTGTATAGCTTTGAGTTTCAGATACACTTGGTATTCTGTAAATATCAATTAAATGGGTTAAAATTGCTAACAACTTATGTATACTAAATCACCTAATGTGAAAGTGAATTTTATTTTATCCAAGTGCATTTTTGCCCTACATAGAGCTAAACTGCAATGCTATCTAAGCTCCTTGAGCCATTTTTTCCTCCACTGTTTAGTCACAAAAATGCTACAATAAATCTTTAAGAAATTTCTACTAACATGGTGGTTCTTTGGTATTAAATCCAAGTCAATTAAATCCAAAAGCCGACCAACACAGCCTATCTATATAGGAATGTAGTCCAAAACTGAAACATAACTCACTGCTAATCCAGTAATGTCCCACATCTACAAGTTTTTTTTTTTAATGTAGTTGTGATATACTTGAAAAAAAACAATTAATCTGGCTGAAAAATTCTTTATCTTTCACCTTTAGGTAGACAGTAGGATCTCAGGAAAGTTACAATAAAGAGTATATTCTGGACAATAGAAAAACATGTAGATTTATAATATACAAACACATACAGTAAAATATTGTAATTATCGAAAAGAACTATAGAAAACTATAAACAGTAAGCTACCATGTATTATAAATTGCTGATTTTTAACTTTTATGTGCCATTAAGCTTAGTAAGATAACTAAAATTTTAAAGATTTTATATTCTTACTCAAACTTCAGATAAAAGTCAAAAACAAAGTTGTCAGACAAATTTATGCCAATGTTATTTTAACAAGTAATTGATCTCGAAATCAGTCTCCCAACCATACTGATGCAAAATCCTGAATCCTTAACACCCTTTGTTGCTATTAAATGCTGACATTTAGTATAGGTACAGATTTTGACAAGACTAATAATACTATTTATATGTGTAATTATTTAAATTACCCATACTGCCTCAGTTTAATTGTGTTCACTAAATTGGTATGCATAATTTATAACCTCAATGCTGTCAACCATCAATCCACATTTCAGACAGCAACACATCAACTAAATGACAGGGTAAAATGTTTGAGTTGACTCCAGAAAGATCTTCAACTTTTGAGGTTGAAACTTTATATCATATTTATGTGTCAAAGGAAAAAATATTTTTGGTGATTTTTGTAGAAGTCGCTTCAGGACTCCTTCAAAATGATCATAATTATGGTAATCCAAGTTGTAAAAGGCCCATAGGATAAGGAGTCAGTTGCCTTTCTTTTTCCATTTTCTTTAAATTGAGATATAATGTACATATTATATTAGTTTTAGGTGTACTGAAAGTACTGGTATACCTTAAATAGTTTTTCTTCCTCTACTTCTCCTAGAAAGGGGAACCCTCTTACACTGTTGGTGAGAATGCAAGCTGGTGCAACCCCTCTGGAAAACAGTATGGAGGTTCCTCAAACAGTTGAAAATAGAGCTACCCTACGATCCAGCAATTGCACTACTGGGTATTTACCCCAAAGATACAAATGTAGGGACCTGAAGGGGTACGTGCACCCCGATGTTTATAGCAGCAATGTCCACAATAGCCAAACTGTGGAAAGAGCCAAGATGTCCATCGACAGATGAATGGATAAAGAAGATGTGGTATATATACACAATGGAATATTATGCAGCCATCCATCAAAAGGAATGAGATCTTGCCATTTGCAACGACGTGGATGGAACTGGAGGGTGTTATGCTGAGTGAAATAAGTCAATTAGAGAAAGACATGTATCATAGGACCTCACTGATATGAGGAATTCTTAATCTCAGGAAACAAACTGAGTGTGCTGGAGTGGTGGGGGGTGGGAGGGATGGGGTGGCTGGGTGATAGACATTGGGGAGGGTATGTGCTATGGTGAGCGCTGTGAATTGTGCAAGACTGTTGAATCACAGATCTGTACTTCTGAAACAAATAATGCAACATATTTTAAGAAAAAAGAAAAAGAAGAAGATAGCAGGAGAGGAAGAATGAAGGGGAGTATGTCAGAGGGGGAGACGAACCATGAGAGACGATGGACTCTGAAAAACAAACTGAGGGTTCTAGAGGGGAGGAGGGTGGGGGAATGGGTTAGCCTGGTGATGGGTATTAAAGAGGGCACATTCTGCATGGAGCACTGGGTGTTATGGACAAACAATGAATCATGGAACACTTCATCAAAAACTAATGATGTAATATATGGTGATTAACATAACAATAAAAAATTAAAAAAATAAATAAATAAAACATGCTTTGCAAGATAGAATAGCAAATGTGTCCTTCAAGTGTTGAATAAGATATCAGGACACACCAGTTTAGGGCTGTTTTTCCAGTACAGTTGATTTGCACTTTTTAGCCAGTTTCCCATGAGACTCAAGACTGCATTTCTGAAAAGAGTAACAAAAAATATTTATTCATATGTATTTGTTATCCTGTACATACTGACGATTTATTAAAGATAATCTTAACATGATTTTAGAGATCAATGTAATTCTCAGATAATAGCTTTGAGATACAAAGATCAACATTTTGTAAAAAATTGTATCAAAATATTAAAACATATTCTTCCAGCCATTTAAATCTTCCATATTTGGTTCCTAACACTGAGTAACAAATTACCACAAAATTAGGGGCTTAAAAGAACACCCATTTGTTACCTCATAGTTCTGATAGTGACTCTATCTGTACTATCATAGCAGTAGGATAAATATTTAACTAAAATTTATATTTAAACATCTTGGGCACCTGGGTGGCTCAGTTGGTTAAGCAACTGCCTTCGGCTCAGGTCGTGGTCCTGGAGTCCCGGGATCGAGTCCCGCATCGGGCTCCCTGCTCAGTGGGGAGTCTGCTTCTCCCTCTCCTGCTCCCCCCTCTTGTGCTCTCTCTCTCTCTCATTCTCTCTCTCAAATGAATAAATAAAATCTTTAAAAAAAAATCTTAACCATTCAAAAAATGGCACTGGAACATTGGACATCCATAGAAAAATAAATAAATCCAACCTAAACCTCACACCTCATACAAACAGTAAGTTCAAATGACTCAAGGACTTAAGTGAAAATGTAAAACTATTAAATTTTTAGGAAAAAACAAAGAAGCAATTTTTTAGGAAAAAACAAAGGAGGACATTTTTAAGATCAAGCGTTAGTCAAAGACCTCTTTAGAATGGAAACAAAAAGAATAATTCATAAAAGGAAAGATGAATAAATTGGACCACAATGAAACTTAAACTTTTGTTCTGCAGAAGACCATGTGAAGAGAATGGGGAAAAACAAGCTTTGAATTGGGAAAAAAATATTTGCAAACCATATGTTCAACAAAGGACTAATATCTAGAATACATAAGCAACTCTCAGAACTTAATAGTGTAAAAAAGTAGAAAATGAACAGAAAGCATGAGCAGACATTTATTTCATGGGAGAAGATATGCCAATAATAAGTAAGCATGTGAAGAGATATTCAACATTCTAAGTCATCAGAGAAATGCAACTTAAAACCACAATTAGATAGTACTGCACAGCTATCACAACAGCTAAAATGAAAAAAGAGAGAATACTAAATGTCTACAAGGATGTGGAGAAAC
>NW_027397063.1:21618097-21623409 GCF_003265705.2 Callorhinus ursinus
GACGGGTACACAGATTCTCTGCATTATTTTTTACAGTTGTTAGTTATTGCAATAAAAATTTCAGTTAAAATGTCTATCATCTGACTTTTTTAATGTTTCAAGTTTTTATTTAAATTCTAGTTAGTTAACATAGAGTGTAATATTAGTTCCAGGAGTAGAATTTAGTGATTCATCACTTACATATAACACTCAGCTCTCATCACAAGTGCCCTCCTTAATATCCATCACCCATCTATTAAGTAAATTGTGAAGTTTTGTTTATGTTGATACTGTTCATACAAAATTGAAGGTTTCAATCATATTAAGATGGGGAAGAACGTGAGGAAAATTGCAAATTTCATATCTAAAATGAAATGCCAATGTAATAATTCAGGAATTAATTCCTAATTCTTTAAAACTTCTCTGTCACTCAGTATTCCATATTCATTAAAAATACTGTATTCTCTATGACCATGCAATGACCATCACGGAGCTATATAATCTGTTTGGAAAACAGCAGATAGAAAATCATGTCTAATTGCATTATTTTATATATGAATGCCATTAAAAACTTTAAAGGCAACCCAAAGCGACTCACAACACTGAATTTTCCCCTACTCTAAGTTCTACCCATTTGAACTATGTAAATTAAAAATATATATTTAAAAAGGCCTTCTACATTAATGATTTAAAAATGGTTTTACCAAAATATTGTAAAGCTCATAGTACACTCTCCATCTGTTCCAAAATAAAAACATATGGCTAATGGTACGAATTAAAGGAACATTTCTCTTCATATTTTTTTCTCTTCAATTTTCTAATTCACTCTCTAAATACTTTAACTTACCAAAGTAAATGTTTTACAGATCATCAGAAAATCATTCTCTGGTAACAATACAACATAAATATGTAAATTTATTCCTGGTAATTATACAAACATTTTCTCAATTCTTGAAGAATTAGAAAAGATAATTAAAAAATTTTAAAAATCATAAAAATAAATGTAGGTCAGTGGGAATACATATATTAAATTTCCAAAATAAAAATGACATTGAACATTGGCCTTTTTACTCCAATTAATGAATAAGTGAAGTATAAAGATGTCCCACATGGGGCGCCTGGGTGGATCAGTCAGTTAAGCATCTGCCTTCGGCTCAGGTCATGATCCCGGGGTCCTGGGATGGAGGCCCACATTGGGCTCCCTGCTCTGCAGCAAGCCTGCTTCTCCCTCTCCCTCTACTGCTGCCCTTTGCCTGTGCTCTCCCTCTGGCAAATAAATAAATACAATATTAAAAAAAATGCCTACAATTTTCCCCCCAAGTACATCCGTTGGAAATGTTGTTGTTTTTAATCTTCGCTGTTTATAGAGGCTCTTGGTTTATTCTTTTGGATGAATTCAGTTATTACCTATGGAGTGCTACTTGCTTCATAACTTGTGTACTGTAGTTGCTGGGAACTGCATGTCTAGAGAGGAATGGGAGTCCCATCAGTGTCACTCTGGTATAGTTGGTCACTGGCATACCAAGCAAGAAGTTTGTAATTAAAATATGAATTTGTCTTATAGTTTCTGGTCAAATTAAACATGTCTTGGAGCCTTTACACATTGCACTGAAACTCTTCGTCCCGACAATAAACAGTTGTTTCCAAAAGAAAAAAAAAAGTAGGAAACTAGGCTTAGACATCAATGGTGGTCTCTCAGCTCTAAAATAAAATTAACTGCCGGTGTAAAAGGACATGGTTTAATAATAGATTGACTCTACAAGTAGATGTTAAGTTCTGTGGATCATCATATCTACCTAAATCCACTTACTATGTGGTAAGGGTATTATTGCTAAATAAATAGGTCATTGGTTTGACAGTTGAGGTTGAGGTAGATAGGGCAGAAAGGAATTGCTGTGTCTCTGTGGCACAAATAAAGACATTGTACATAAATCTGGAGATATAATTTTGAACTTAAAAAGCCATATGTGCATAATCATGCTCTCGTGCTTTAGAAATAACATAACCTAGCTAATCAAGACTTTCTTTTTATTAAACATTAATGCTTAATAAATATATTATGATCTTAAGACACCCAAATGCTGACCTTCTGTTTTAATATCTTTGGATATCAATTCCTTTTAGAATAAGACATCATAAATTTAATTTTATATTAAACATTTCTTAAAAGAAACACTTTAATAATTAAATCTGGACCAGCCTTCTTCAGTTAATCTTTATTGCAGCCATGCTGCCCAAGTCCTGGATAGTTTCAATATGTTCACATGGGAATATATTTTATAGACATCTTAACTACTGCAGAAAGTATGTAATTAGTACAACACTGTACAGGTAGAGGTTTGGTCTGCTTGCCAAACAGGAAACTCAAACTTAATCCCTAGAAAAATTGTAACTCATCAACTAGATAGCTTATCCATTCATACAAGCAAAAGTTAAATAGGAGGAACCAGCCTAGGCTCAGAAGAAACAAGCCATGTCAAACTGACAAGATTTTCAAGGCTAGCAAATGAGCATAATACCATGTACCTATGAGGTTATACTTCAGCAAGGCCTTCTACAAATCACACTGCAAGCTTATAATTGTATAGAAAAATATAAACTGATTAAAATATTTGAGTGAATTCAAAACTTGTTGAATGGCTATGCTAAGTGTTTTCAGTAATGGAACTAATCTTTCTAAAATATTTATGTGCAAAAGTGTACAAGAGTACTCTATTTTTATCTTCTTTAATATTTTTATAAAAGTTTTGGGTGAAGACAGTAAAGATAGAGGTCACATATGTCGATGAAACCCAATTCTTAGGGCAGAACAATTAACCTAGAGTTAGGATTCAAATCTAGGATCACATAGTTCTGATAGCCTCTCTAACTCCATTTTTAACAACTTGGTAAGTGGAATCAAGCATCAAAATCAAGAGGGGATTGAAGTGGAAAAAAATTAAACTCTTCAAAAATAAGTGAGTAGTTACGTGAAATGCCCTAGAATTTAAATTGTGTACAAGTTGCCCGTGATCTTACAGTACAATTTAGGTGTCCTAATATGCAAGTTCTTCCGTAGGAGCATAGTGGCCAGATCAGAATATTACACATTCAGGGTAAGACTGAAGTAACAGGTTGTTCAGAGAAGGGGATCAGGGATAATGGGAGGTTTATAAACCATAGTAAAAGTTGGGGAAGTTGGGAGTATTTAGCATAGGAAATTAAAGAATGGTGGGAGATATGCTAGTTATCCTCAAATTTTAAAGGACGGTCAAATTCATGTGGAAGTAGATCTTTTCCCCTCCTTGCTGTTAGGGGAAGCTGAGTAGAAAATACAAATTGGAAGATAAAGTTTGGTTCACTACGGACTGCCCATCAGTTGAACAGAGGCATGGTGTAAATAGGATCATTGTCTTTCAAGGATGCTGTAGACAGAATCCTATTATTTGGAGGGAGACTAGACCAGATATCTTCTAAGATTTTTTCCAACACAATCGTTTAATCACGAGGATGTATTGTGTATATGGTCTATAAATTTTGTGCCTTGTGGCAGAATATCAGTTTTCTGGAAAAGGGAGTCAATTCTACTGGAGAAATAAAAGGGTTTCATGCATTTTCTTTAAAACAGGGGAGGTAATATTTTTCCTCTTTACATAAGCTGGGTGAGTGCCAACTCCTGCATTGTGTTGTGTGACCTAATTTTGCCCTAAATCTATAGAACTGCAAGATCTCCTGGCACACTATGGATCAGGTTTTAGAAACTAGAGTTCAAACAGTAAACTCACTATAATGTCATCACAAGAACTATGATCAAACCAGAACAAAACATTCCAAAGATTAATGGAGGAACATTTTTATGGTGCAACTTTTCTCCACAATATTTGCTATAAAACATCCAAGATTCCACTGAAGGTTTCTAAGCTCTGTGGAATAGAAATAGATTGATAGCATCTTCAGCCTCTTGATAAAAGAAGGGCAACCTAAATGTAATTATTTCAAAAGTCTCTGGGGAACAGAGAGATATGTCTCAGATGGCACATTATCTAAAATAAAGTCAGACATACCTTGGGGAAAGCAATAGTGACTTACTTTTACAGTAATACTAACTTGTTCTTTGTTTTGTCCCTGCATCTGTGTATTGGCATCTCTCCTCCTTTACTTGTTTGTGTCTGCTTGAAACTAAAAATAAAATTATAAAGGTGAATAAAGACAGGGAAGGAAGGGGGAGAGCAATCTTCACATTATAATGCCTACTACTTTTGGGGAAGTCCCATTCTGTTATACTGGACTCATTCATATAATAAAGAAAATAAATATTAATTTTTAATAAGAATCATTATGATGTGTATTTTATGTTCTTATCTCTATTCCATATAAATGTTTCCCATGATCTTCCACATGAAGCTAAATAAATATAGCATCATTTAAGTATGATTAAAAAACAAACATCACCAAAGGCAAGGGAAGCAAGGGCAAAAATGAACTATTGGGATTTCATCAAGATAAAAAGCTTTTGCACAGCAAAAGAAACAGTCCACAAAACCAAAAGACAACCGACAGAATGGGAGAAGATATTTGCAAATGACGTATCAGATAAAGGGCTAGTATCCAAAATCTATAAAGAACTTATCAAACTCAACACCCAAAGAACAAATAATCCAATCAAGAAATGGGCAGAAGACATGAACTGACATTTTTCCAAAGCAGACATCCAAATGGCCAACAGACATATGAAAAAGTGCTCAACATCGCTCGGCATCAGGGAAATCCAAATCAAAACCTCAATGAGATACCACCTCACACCCGTCAGAATGGCTAAAATGAACAAGTCAGGAAACGACAGATGTTGGCGGGGATGTGGAGAAAGGGGAACCCTCCTACACTGTTGGTGGGAATGCAAGCTGGTGCAACCCCTCTGGAAAACAGTATGGAGGTTCCTCAAACGGTTGAAAATAGAGCTACCCTACAATCCAGCAATTGCACTACTGGGTATTTACCCCAAAGATACAAATGTAGGGATCCGAAGGGGTACATGCACCCCGATGTTTATAGCAGCAATGTCCACAATAGCCAAACTGTGGAGAGAGCCAAGATGTCCATCGACAGATGAATGGATAAAGAAGATGTGGTATATATACACAATGGAATATTATGCAGCCATCAAAAGGAATGAGATCTTGCCATTTGCAACGACGTGGATGGAGCTGGAGGGTGTTATGCTGAGTGAAATAAGTCAATTAGAGAAAGACATGTATCATAGGACCTCACTGATATGAGGAATTCTTAATCTCAGGAAACAAACTGAGTGTTGCTGGAGTGGTGGGGGGTGGGAGGGATGGGGTGGCTGGGTGATA
>NW_027397063.1:21623509-21650362 GCF_003265705.2 Callorhinus ursinus
GGAATGAGATCTTGCCATTTGCAACGACGTGGATGGAACTGGAGGGTGTTATGCTGAGTGAAATAAGTCAATTAGAGAAAGACATGTATCATAGGACCTCACTGATATGAGGAATTCTTAATCTCAGGAAACAAACTGAGTGTTGCTGGAGTGGTGGGGGGTGGGAGGGATGGGGTGGCTGGGTGATAGACATTGGGGAGGGTATGTGCTATGGTGAGCACTGTGAAATGTGCAAGACTGTTGAGTCTCAGATCTGTACTTCTGCAACAAATAATGCAACATATGTTAAGAAAAAAGAAAAAGAAGAAAATAGCAGGAGAGGAAGAATGAGGGGGAGTAAGTCAGAGGGGAGACGAACCATGAGAGACGATGGACTCTGAAAAACAAACTGAGGGTTCTAGAGGGGAGGAGGGTGGGGGGATGGGTTAGCCTGGTGATGGGCATTCAAGGGGGCACGTTCTGCATGGAGCACTGGGTGTTATGCACAAACAATGAATCATGGAACACTACATCAAAAACGAATGATGTCGTATATGGTGATTAACATAACAATAAAAAATAAAAAAATAGAAATCCTGTGAATTTATATTCCTTTGCATTTTTAATGTGGCCTGTTAATGCTTAACTTTCAAAATAAATATTTCTTGGATATCTACCCCCATGTTTTATTTAGGGTACTATGGTAAATACTTACTTTGTCTTACAAAGTTGAACACAATATTTGATGCCAAAATAGCCATTTTTTCATAAAGTTCTATAGTTTATTAAAATAGTAATTTTTGAAGTTGAAATATATCTTTCTAGATGTTTTTTTCTTACAAAGCATGATCTACTAAATGTTTCTCTTTCTGATTCACATTTTGTCCCATGGAGTACAAGACTGGATGATCTATGGTACCTCAATTTCTGTCTACTACATTATAGAAAATCCTTGAGTTTTTACATTCACAGAACTTATTTCCCAGAACGAGTGAATGACATCACAAATCACCCAGTAAATGTTGGAAATCATGTTGACATCTCCCTCTCCCTCTCCCTCACCACATTAAAATATTTGTGATGAATAAATACTGATGCTATCTGCTAAAAATCTTTCAAATCTGTTTTCTTTCCATTCACAAAGGGTAGCTTGGCTCTGACCCTCAACATTCCTCACTAAGATTCCAAACCTATTCTTCTAACTGGTTTTCTTGCCTCCAGCTATTTCCTACTCCATCCAATTCCTTACAAATCCATAGAGCTGTCAGAGTGATTATCTTTAAAGAGAAAGCCCCTATTTACAAATCTTCCATTGAGTTCTACAAACTTCAGGATAAAATTCAAACTCCTTAACATGTTATCCAAGCTCTTTCAAAATCTAATTTCTGATGTACTTCCTCAATCTCCTGTCTTGTCACTCTGCCAAATGGATATGGCATATGGTACCTTTTTCTCTCACCCCTCTTCTTTTATTTTTCATTATTTATTTATTTATTTGAGAGAGAAAATGAGTGAGGGGAGGGGAAGAGAGAGAGAATCTTCAAGCAGACTCCCCGCTGAACGCAGAGCCTGATGCAGGGCTCTATCTCACGACCCGTGAGATCGTGATCCGAGTTGAAAGCACGAGTTGTTAGCCTAACCAGCTGAGCCACTCAGGAGCCTCTCACCCCCCTTTGACTTGGACAATGATGCTTTGTTTTCTTGGAGTGTCGTACATCCTGTCAACCTTCCCATACTTGGAACGGGAAGAGAAGGTCAAGGTTGCAGAGGGCTGGGTCTCGGCAATAAGCCTCAGATTGGATGTGGAAGCACAGAACGGAAACCAGTTATGGTGGAAGAGCATTCACCTTTGCTAATCTCTGCCATTTCATCGTTTGCCACCTACACACCTGTCCCACTCTCAAGCCCTTTACCTCCCTAGCAGTGGTTGTCACCTGGGGTAGTTTTGCCTCCTGGGGGACATTTGGCTTCTCACAAATTGGGATAAGGGTGCTACTGACATCTAGTGTGCAGAGGTCAGGCATGCTGCTAAACATCCTATATCACACGGGACAGGTCAACACTCCCCCAGACAGACATACAACGAAGAATCATCCAGCCAGAAAATGTCAACAGTGCAAAGGCTGAGAACCTCTTCTATAGATATTGAATATTAAAAACAATAACTCTCTTTGAATTCCTAGAGCATAGCACACTTCCTCTTTTTTCCAGTCTTTTGCAAAGGCTTTCATATGTGTCTGAAACTCCTCTCTCTCTCTCTTCTCTCTTTCTCCCCTGACCCACATCCCAAGGTTTGCCTGGAGAAATGCTACTAACTGTGAATATCTGTTTAAATAGTACTCCCCTCAGGAAGCCTATCCTGATCCTCCTCTGCCTGTATTGTCTTTTATAATATGCACTCGTAGTGCTCTTTTCCTTCCACAGCCACACACTTGTTATAATATTTTTAATTGTAGATGCCTGTTTAAACATCTATTTTCATGGTCAAAAAGCAAGCTCCCTAAGGACAGAGGCAGAGTCTGTAATGTTCACTAGGACATCCGCTATCCCCAGAGTGTTACCTGTCTTCCAGGAGGAGTGTGATGTGCATTTGTAGAAAGGAAGGTGTGTGTATAGGGGGGCGGGGGTAAATGTAAATTGCCTAATTCATATCAGTTATTAATCAAAGTTCATTTCTTTAAAGGTTTTGCTTCAGCTTAAAAAGTAAATGCTTTATAAAATTGAGACTTTCTCCAACTAGTTATATTTTTTTAAAATGGGAGTCATGTTTCTATCCAAAATACATGTATTAATTTTTGAAATTTTTGAAAAAATGAGAGGATATCACTGGCTCATTGGATTCTTCACAGAACCCTTAAACATTGTTTCATGGAGAGTTCTGGGGGTGCTATGGAGAGGAGGGTGAGCTTGTAAATACTAAGCACATGGAATTGTTTGTGAGAATTCCAGTCATCTCTCTAAAACTAAGTTTAGATCATGTTTTATGAAGACCTGAGCTGATTGTCATAGATCGTCTTAAAGCCAGCTCAACAAATAGTTCCCTCTAGAATGCAGGATCAAGTTGAAACTCAGAGGCTTAAAATAAGCTTATCAGTAGGTGTTCAAGATGTTTACATATAAAAATATATTCTTTACTTCATAAGTGATAAAAACATGTGGAATTTGTTCCTTTCTTTGCAAGTGGATCTAAATCCTTATATCTCAGGCCATCTTCCTTATTCTAGGAAATATAAGCCTTAGAAATAATATCGAAGTCAGCACTGGAAAGGCCTTTTCACATGATTAAAGATGCTAATAAATGTGTTTTTAGATAGAGAAACAAAATGAGAGAACTTGTTAGTATCTCTCATAATACTTGTTACACCATTATCACTGACTTGTGCCAGCACCATACACTAGTGCTAAAATAGAAGACAAAGCCATTGTTCTTTGGGAGAGTTTCTTTTTTTATTATTATTATTATTTTTATGAACTACATGCATAGAAATCTAATTATCATATTTGTCCACTCTTTCTGCACTGGAAGTTAGGCGTATTTATTAGCTACAACACAGTATTTCAAGCTGGCATTTGGATCATTTCAATAACTAATGTTTGTTTTATCAACAATGGTTTAATTTGACATGCTGCATAATGCATGTGCAATAACAGTACCATGTTTGATGGATAAATGCCTAGGAAAAAAATTCAAATTGGCTAATAAATAAAATTGAGTTTCAAGACCCCATTTATTTTAAGGAAACGTGTCATGGGTTATTAACTGTACTAAATAATGGCTTGTTTATGTCTGTGCATAAATAATTTGAAACAAATGGGAATGACATAGTTAGAAACTATCGTACTTCACTTACTGCTAAATGTTAAAGAAAGCTAGCTTCCTCAGCTCCTAACCATCAGACCTGATATTTTTCAGAAATAATTTCTCTTTGATGACAAGATTATGGCCAAAATTCAATTGAAGTTCTATACATTTAACATAAATCTATTATTTAAACATTCAAAATTTCCACCAAAGGGAATCAAACTAAAATTCTGACTCTAGATCAATGGTTCTTTGATCCCTCCACTTATTATAGCTAACTGGGAGATTTTAAAAAAATGTTTTTTAATGCTGATGTTTTGTTTCTCATTCTGAGAGATCCCGAATCAGTTGGTCTAGGGTGATTTTTTTTTCCTTTTTTAAAAGTCAATTGAATTGTTTTGTTTTCTTTTGTTTATTTAAATGGAAAGCCAGGGTTGAGGATTTCTGTTCTAACACAGAGTTCTGGTCACTAATGCACACTAATTTATTGGTCTCGCCTGGACAGTGAGATTGAATGGCTTAATAATAAGAATTATTGCATTTAACAGACATTTGGGCATGCCTTTTGAACATGCAGTTCGAGGTGCTAAACGGGTTACCAAGATAGTCTTTGGTTCTTAAGGAATTCATATACAGAAACACAAGTGACTATTGAAAAGCAAAGTAAGATAATTGTCACAAGAGAAGCACAAAGACTTTGTGAGATCATATCTAAAAATGGGCAAGGACCAAAACAGAACTTTTGGAGTAGGTGAAATATAATCAGCCTTGTCAGTAAGTATGGATTTTGGGTTAATGCTTTAACCTTGTTAGTGTCTTCACAGCTTGTAATCCTACGTTAATCCACTTATGTAAACCACATATTTTTACTTTATTAGTTAAAAAATAATAATTCCATTTATTTGCATTTTGCTTTGCAGTGTGCAAACAGGGTTACATACGTCATCACTTTTGACCCTCATAACCTACAGAATATACAATTCAATATTCCTCTTTTGGGATGAGGAACCAGAGGCTCCAAATATAAATGAATCACCCAATTTACAAAACTAGCAAGTGGCAGGGATTGGTCAAAGATTAATTCTCCTGAGTCTTAAATAGTTCTGACCTTTTTTAACAGCCCAATTTGAAGGTGAGGAGTTACTGAGTTTGGGCTAGACTCCTGGTCTCTTAAAATGGAACCACTCTCTTAGGAGTGCCACATGAATGCTTAAATAGACCATATTGTCAATAACTATAGCTCAGTGTTTCTTAAAAAGTTTGTTTTTCAAAAGGTAATTGGAAATCGATGTGCTAATTTTTTTTAAACAAATTCTGTTTAAATTTGTTGTTTTCCCCCAAATAGACCCTTTCTTCTTTCTCTGTATGCACTTTGCAATCATACTTAATAGTTGGATCTTGGGAAATTTCCAAAGTTGAGCAAGTTTGGAAGCTATAAAAGCTCAGGGAAGTGAAAGAGTTGAGTGACAGCTCTTGATATCTGCCTTCTGATAGTTCATTCTTGTCCACAGGTACAAACATCATACATGTTTTATCATAAGCCATGTGCACATCCTCATAAACTCTCCACTCCATTGTTTCCATGATGTATGATTAGCATTTTTTTCTGAGACCCAGAACCATCCTCTGACTGGATGATTCAGTAGAAGGACTCACAGAACTCAGGAAAGCTATTATACAACAGTTACAGTGTATCACAGCTAAGAAACATAGATTAAAATCAGCAAAGACAAAAGGCAGGTAAAGTGGAGTCTAGAGCTTCCAATTGTCCTCTTCCCCTGGATTTTCAGAAGCAGTACTTAATTCTCCAAGCAAGCAAATGTAACCACATATATAAAGTATTGCCAGTTAGAGGAGCTCTACTGAGCTTTGAGTCTAGGGTTTTTACTGGGGTCAATCATGTAGACATGAATTGCCTGTATGACTGAACTTGGGTACATAGTCTCTACTCTCAGACCAGAAGTCTGATCAGTAGAGCATGATCCAACACATAAGGTCAACAAAATGAAAAGTAAAAAAACAAAAAACAAAACAAAACAAAACAAAAAACACAAGCATTCACCATAAATCACACTGTTACCATAAACTACCTAGAATTGCTCAAAACACCAGGTATACAAAGACACTCTCAGGCAAGGTATTACAAGGGCTTAGAGGTTATCTCCCAAGAGCCTGTCAAGGGACCATTATTTCTTGGAATGTGAAGGGTTTGAACACCCTAGGCCTGTTGAGTTAACCCTTTACTGCACAGCATCTAAAGATTTTATTTTCAATTTGTCACCAATGGGGAGCCCCTGCATTAAAACTTACTTTCCATTTAACACTTACTTTATTATCTTAGTTAATTTTATAATCTAGAAAAGGACCTCTGTCAGAACCTTAACCAGGGTTATATCTTTTAAGGTTTTGTGTTTTTCTATACTTTGGTTTTGTCATTATTGCTACAATGGTATTAAAAGAATTCAGTGTATGTCATAAGATATCTTTATTCTTCCTCTATTTTTTCAATGAGTAGAAATTACCAAACAATGACTATAAGGACAGCCACTACATGGACTAGATGACAAAGCTAGAGAGCTTCCTTGGTGTATTCACCCCTTCTTCTACTCTGAGACTTTGTGTATGAACTTGGTATATGAGTAGAAAATGACAAATCTATGGACCACTTAAGTTTTTGACCTCAAAGCAACTTGTAAGATCTATGGAGGGATGATTTTACTGTGCCTCCATTCTTAATAAGAATTTATAATCCAGAGACTGAAAGGATAAGATGCTTGTCACTCCTGTTTTGCTTATCAGTTTGACCTTGGGCATGATACTGACTTTAAAAATAAGAGCAAGAATAGCACTTATAGGATTTTGTGAAGAGTTAGATGAGATAATAAATGTAAAGGTACTACTCTCTGCTTGGCATATTGTAAATGCTCAATAAACAGCAACTGTTATTATTTTTTGCTATTAACTTGTATGTAATAAAGCTTAATTGTTTATAGGGAATTTCACAATCACTGTTTTATTAATTGAAGTATTGTGACATCTTCACACAAAGAAAATGAAAACTGAGGGGTGCCTGGGTGACTCAATTGGTTGAGCATCCAACTTTTGGTTTTGGCTGAGGTCATGATCTCATGAGTTGTGGGATCAAGCCCCAGGTTGGGCTCCAGACTCAGCAGGGAGTCTGCTTGAGGATTTTCTCCCTCTGCCCCTAGCCCCCACTCTCTCTCTGTCTCTCTCCTAAATAAATAAATAAAATCCGTATATATGTGTGTGTGTGTGTGTGTGTGTGTGTATAGTTGTTAGCATTTTCACAGCTTTTAATATTTTATTATGATTCTCCATACTCACCTAATGACTCCTATGATATAATGCTCCCATAGGAATAAAGTAGGTATTTCACTTTCTCACCTGTATGTTCTTTTAAAATAATAGAGCATTTTCCCCTATGTATTTTTTTTAAAGATTTTATTTATTTGACAGAGAGAGCACAAGCAGAGGGAGAGAAAGGGAGAAGCAGGCTCCCTGCTGAGCAAGGAGCCTGATGTGGGACTCGATCCCAGGACTCTGGGATCATGACCCGGGCCGAAGGCAGCCGCTTAACTGACTGACCCACCCAGGTGTCCGTCCCCTTATGTATTAGACCCTGACACCCACATTATATTATATTTAAAACAACTGGCCCTAATAAAAGGAAAGACATGGATATTTTCACTAGATGACTTTTCCAATGTAAATAAAGCTCTAAATACCTTGGTGTAAAACAACATTAATTTGATTTGCTTTTACTATGCTGCTATATTAGCTGAATAGAATGATGGGAGAACCTACAAGAAAAACTAAAGCATGTTCACCCCCAGGAGTAATTCGGCACAGCGAGTCTCTTAACATCTGTTCCACTAAAAAGGAATCATTTTCAAGGGCCACTTGGAGAGTAAGTAATCATAAACCCCTGGGCATCTATGTTAGAAGATAGCAGGAAGGGAAAAATGAAGGGGGAGAAATCGGAGGGGGAGACTATGGACTCTGAGAAACAAACTGAGGGTTCTAGAGGGGAGGAGGACGGCGGGATGGGTTAGCCTGGTGATGGGTATTAAAGAGGGCATGTACTGAACGGAGCACTGGGTGTTATACGCAAACAATGAATCATGGAACATTACATCAAAAACTAATGATGTAATGTATGGTGATTAACATAACATAATAAAAGAAAAAAAAAAGAGGAGAGAGTGAGAAAAAAGGGAAAGAAAAAAAAATCTGCTCCTAGTCCTTCAAACTCCCGTGTATCCTAATGAACTGCCACGGAGTGCTTCGTCTTCTTGTGTGGTGAATTGAAAAAGAGATGTTGGGTTTATGTTTCTTGTTCATTTTATTCACTTGCGCTTTTCCAATTTGAGAGACTCACGAGTTGAGATCATTCATAAGCACTGTAATATTTGGAGTATATTCTTCTCAACAGACTAGGGATATTAAAGTTATTGTTGCACTCCAGCATATTATCATTATAAAGTAACCACACCATTAGAGAGAGGCTCAGTGAAGGACATTATCATTATGTATTAGCACACACCATTAGACAGGAGTTTCAACTGCAAAACCTACTGAGGAGGATAGACTCATAACAGCACAGCCCTCCTGGGTAATATAACTCAAAATTGTTAAATCATTCAGCTGGGGTGAACTCGGATCCCATGATTGGCACCTAACATCACTTTGGGCTCTCAGTGGTTATTTACTCCAAGAGAAACTGTTCCCTTTTCTGATTCAGACAGAAGTCCTAATGAAGCTCCCAAGGAATTTTCTCTTACTCCAGCCTCGGCAAAACTCATACAAATTAAATAATAATAAAAATAATTATCAGTGTTGCTTGGTTTAAGGCTTGCAAATATAAAACATTTTCGGTTGAGGAAACTGAACACTTAAATACTTTTGTGCATAAAATTGTAACCAGTATGTAGGTGGGGATTATAAATGATGCTGAGTGAACTTACCTCAATGAAACGAAAGAACAATGCCATGTTTTATTTTAAAATCTTAGCAAAGGATAATGTCAAAGTGATGTTTCTTTGTCCCACCAAATGTCAGAGTTATCTGTATATGATATGACTAAATGCCATTTCTCCATGAGGATTCCTTTAATATGCTGTTTATTCTCATGAAACATTAATGGAAGCTGTGGATATGTGCCTGTGTACAGGAAGAGCGACAAATTTTGCACTTCTCAAATGAACATTAATCTTGAATGAGTTTAACTGGCACCATTTGCATTTTCTACGGAAAATAAAAACCCATTTGTAAATAAAGGGTTTATTGCAAAGCCAAAAACATAAACCAACAAAAGACAAACAAGAAAAAAAAAAACATGTTCGACGATGTAACTCTCACCTGGACCATAGCCTAAGCGTTTGTAGTCACTGTGTTTTATGTGACTGAGGATATATTCTAGTTCCTAATTCAGTATAGGACAAAAAAGTATTAATTATCTAATACTAATTTTTATTTGTTTAATATTCACCTTTTTAAAATGACTCAGCCATCAGTAGACACAAAGTTATGAAATAAGATATATTTGTATGTACATATTTATATACATTATGACAAGTTGCAAAATGTATGCCTTCTTAATTAGCTTGTAGATACTAAAGCTTAAAGACCAGTTCTAATCCCATGTTATACCTAAAAAATAACAAAATACTCATCCTAGGTTTACACTAACAGTGAAAATAAAATAGTCACTCTCTAGCTATTGGAGTAGAAGGTATGTGCTAGAGAGGCAAATTCTAAACCTAAATTGTTTCATATTTTGTTTTTAATTTTAGATGTATACAGAAAAAACCCTATCATTGAAAACATTATATATAAGACTTTTCTTCTTTAGTTTATCCTTTGTTTGGCAAGAAAATAATTTAGGCTAATCCTTTTGCTTTTGTTTTGTTTTTCACATTTTAAAATACATTAGAGATTTTGTAACATGTCATTTGATTGCTTTATTTAAACTGCCTCATGCATTTACTGTCTGTATGTAAGCACTGCTATGTGTATAGATGTAATCCTGTTTTCAGCAGACAGAAGTTTCTTATACTGCAGTCTCCTAAGACTGCACATTCAGTGCATAATTACATTCTACTTTACATGCTGAAAACAGTTTTACCCAAATTCTTGAAAGCACCACCACATAATAAGAAGGTAGTAGAACCAAAAATCTAGCTCAGGTGGTTCCAAGTAACTATGGACATTTTTTTATCTTATTGCATATTTTCCTAAGCACAAGCTAATAGGAACTGCCTGAGTTCAAAATTTAACTTCACCACCTACTAAATATGGAACTTTGGGAAAAAATTTTTTAAAGATTTATTTATTTATTTTAGAAGGGGGTGACAGTGGGAGAGGGAGAGAATCTCAAGTAGACTCCCCGGTGAGCACAGAGCCCGGCATGGGGCTCAATCCCCCAAATCCTGAGATCATGACCTGAGCATAAACCAATGGTCAGATGCTTAACAACCTGAGCTACCCAGGTTCCCTGGAAACATTCTTGACCTCTCTGAGCTCCAAGTTCTTCATCTGTAGAATGAAAATAGTAATAGTATCCACTTCATATAGGTGGCTGTGAAGTTTCTATGAGTTAATATTTGTAAGGCACTTAGAAAAATAGTATTTGAAAAAATAGGTGCTTAGGTAAGTATTTGCTCCTGCCACCAGTTTTATTCAAAGGGATTTTTAAAGTATAATCATTGTAAATCTACTTTATGCAATTGTATTTTCTAAGTCAGAATGTATATAAAGAAATCACTCCATCTTTGGCAGCAACATCTAATGAAATGCCAAACAAAATGTTAATTATGGTGAAATGCCAGTCTAATATGCCAATTCATACCACCATGGGCTGTGTCTTCCACACATGCTTTCTTATTTCTGGTTTGATCCCTTCCCATTCCTTCTTTATTATTCCATCCATTCAACTCCTCAAAAGGCAACCTCATTAGCCTCCTTTACAGCCTACACCGACAATTCCCTTTATCCTCGGACCTTGCATGCTTCTAGAGATGCTTGGGTGAAATCTATCAACGGTCCTAGCCCCCTCCCACCCAGCACTTTATCTATACATACTCAATTAGTCTGGGAGCCGGATAGCTTGCCATGCAAGATTCTTCATTTTCTGAACCAAATCTATCTTTCCAGTTTCATTCCCCATCATTTCCTTAATGCCCTCTGGGCTCCAGCCATGGACCACTAACAATTCCCAAAATGCCACATTCTCTTTCAAACCTCTGACAACTTTTTGCATGTTGCTCCTTTGCCTAAAATCTTTTCTTTTTATCTTGTCCTCCTGTCAAGATATTATATATACTCCATTACTTGGCTTACAACGTGGTTTCTATTCCCAAAGAGGGTGCTGGGAGGCTACACGTGTTCCAGGCACCTGTCAGATGAAAATCCTACCACTGAAGCCCAGTCAGGTGCTGAGGTCCTGATACCCTCTGACAGGCTTCTCTGATGCGGAGAGCCTGCCCCTGAAGGGCCCCCACTGTGCTTTACTGCTATGCTCCACAGACCCCTGTGACCTCACCTTCCTCTCAGGCCTCTGGTACAACTTGCTCTCTTCACTGAGAAACCCGTGAAGCATCAATCCATGTACTGTCTGGAACCCTTCAGGCAAAAAATAGACTTACAACCTTTTCTACCATGATCCTCTACACTTGCAGCTGAGTAATAAAAATTCAGGCTTAACCACTTTTCCAATATGTGTATTGATTAGAGCATTTTTATACATGCATGTGAGCGTATTAAGGGAGGCAAATTATTAAAGAAACATTGCAGAAGCATCTTACTTGAGGGTAAGGAAGAAAAGAAGAGATATCTCATCAATGTACTTGATTTTATTTTTGTCTGCTAAGACACTGGTGCTCTAGATGCATTTTTTAGTTTTAATGAGTCTCATTGGTTCTAATTAGAGTAACCTTGGTGGAAACAGATATTATTACTCTGCAAATCATGGCTAAATTGCTGTTAAATAATTTGCATTCTGTTACATGATTTATGTCCTAGTATAGAGAGAAGTGTTTAGGTCCAAGTCCCTAACTATTTATTCATGTACACCAGCAATTTTGGCCTCATATAAGGATTTATAGCTATCTAACACATTTGGTCTGAACTATGCTGTAAAGTGCCTTGCCATGTAGTTAGATAGGACATGTTCTGCAGCCTCAAACAGGATTATGGTTGTACCTCCAGAATATAGGTTTTTCTAAAATCTTTAACTTTATAAGCACTAGTTACAATTTGAATTGAGTACTTCTTAGGTGCCAACTGCTTTAAAATGTAGTGCTTGATTTAATTATCTCCATCCTGCGAAGTAGGCATTGTTATCCCCGTTTTGTGGAAGGAGAAGTGAAGCAAAGGGCAGTTAAGAAAACTTTTAAGGTCATCCAGTAGGGCTGGATAATTCTGAAATTCTTATTCTTTCCATGATGATAGGGCCTCTTATTTCTTGATTTCTAATGAGTGCATTTATTATATTTAATATAGTTTATCAGTTAACAGTTATCTATTGAGCACCTACGCACCTGGGACTGTATAATGGGCTGTTGATTATATAAAGAATCATAAGACATAGGCTTTTTCCACTAAAGAAAAAAGAGATTACATTCTTACCTGGAAAGACTACAGATGTAGTTTAATAAAAAAGAGTTGCTAATTTATTTATTTCAACCTTTACATGAAACTATTTTGTACGTGTGGATTATACGTGCTATAAACTGTAATAAACAATTAAATATAGGGATGGCTTACATTCAACATACATTTATTAATTGAGTCTTATGGCTAAGAACAGAACCTTGCAGGTGTTGCTTGTTTTTTCAACTCAATCCATTGCCTGGTGAAGTTGTATATGAATGAATCTGATTGGTGGCACCAAGTCATATGACTATATTCTAGCCTCCAAGGTGCCTATGGAGCCAGGTTTTCTGCCTTCTATCTTGACTAATAAACTTAGAAGTCTCCCAGCCATAGAGAGGGTATTTTAAAAATGCTGACTACCCAGAAAGCATTGCAAATGTCCATGAGAATGCCTTTGTAGAAAATTGTAGTGTCTAAGAAATAAATGTTAGAAGATACATGTTTGCTAGTTCAACAAGCAAGGTAAATAAATAGTAAAGAGCATAAAGTGGAATATTTTTCAACTTTACCAATGTGATACTAAATCATTTCTAATGCTATAACTTCTAATCACAAATTTATATTTATTTTCCCCATCACAATCAACTTAATGAAGTTGCCTTAATCTATCTCTTAATGTCATCTCTGTTTTAGTACAATTACATAAATTCACCTACTAGTTTTTGATATCCTAATCTGTCCACAAGATAGCATCATACCTGGTTGAAAAACATTAATTTTAATAAAACTCTTCATTATGTAATGGAATTTGATTTTTTTTAACGATTTTTTACTTATTTATTTGACAGAGAGAGAGCGAGAGAGGGAACACAAGCAGGGGGAGTGGGAGAGGTAGAAGCAGGCTCCCCGCTGAGCAGGGAGCCCAATATGGGACTTGATCCCAGGACCCTGGGATCATGACCTGAACCAAAGGTAGACGGTTAACAATTGAGCCACCCAGGCTCCCCAGGAATTTGATTTTTGTTTAAAAGAAACAATAAAGCTTTTAAAACAGCATATATGTAGAAATCATAAAGATATTCTTATTTTCTGTACTGCCTTTTTTGAAATCTGTATTGTGGAATATACATCGAAAGAGTATACAAACTACTCATTCAGTAACTTGTTGAGGTATTATGTGCGGTTCTTTTCTGAGTGCCTGATTTCCTCCAGGAAGCACAGCCAGAAACCCCTCTTCTCATGGATGATTCTTGGGTTGTGGGGGACAAGAAATAAGCAAACATCAAGAAAACACCTTGAGTCAGGTGGTACTAAGTACATGGAGAAAAAATTAGTGTAAAGAAAATCTAAAAAATGCAGTGCAAGGGAGAAATTTTAAGTTGAGAAGTTAGGAAAGGCTTCCCTGATGAAGCGATTTGAGTAGAAGCTGAAGGAGGTAAGGGAGGGAGTTGTGTCGATATCAGAGGAAAAGGCCTTCGAGGCAGAGCTAAGGCTCTGAGGTATCAAAATACTTGACATGTTTGAGAAACAGAGAGAAGTCAGTACGCCTGGAAAAGAGTAACCCGGGGCATATTAGCAGGGACTGTGCTGTTGTAAGGAAGGGGGTGGGATAAAACATGGAACTTTGTAAGCCTGTATGAAGATGATTCTTACTCAGAGTGAGATAGAGAGCCATCAGAGGGTTTTGAGCAGAGGAAAATATATGATTCTTTTGGAAGGATCCACCTGCCTTTTATATATTGAAAAGATAGAGGGCAAAGGGCAAAAGTCAAGGCAGGCAAATGATCCAGTAAAATGATCCAGGTGAAAGATGGATTATTGCAATAATTCAGTAGGGTAGTAGTGGGGATAGTGAGAAGTACATTGTATAAGAATGGAATAATTCCGAGGTTTCTGTTCTGAGCAAATGAAGATTGGAGTTATCATTTACCAAAATGGAGAACATTGTCCTAAGAGTAGTTTTAAGGGAGGAGGTCAGTACTGTATGTGTTGTTTGTTATACCTACTAGATGTCTAGTGAAGATATGAGCAGAAAGTCGGTTATAAAAATTGCTGCTCTGGGGAGAGACCTAGGCTAAAGATACAGACCAAGGAGGGTCAAGTATAAAGAGCATTTCTAGTGGCTGAGCCTGGATGTGAGCACATAGTGAGTGAGAGCCGTGAATGACGCACAGAGTCTGAGAGAGGAGTCCTGGGTTCGGATGATGAACTGGAGTCAACGAAGGAGACTGCCAAAGAGGAATCCAAAAAGTACCAAGAAATCCAAGACAGAGAAGAAGGTATTTCATGGGGGTAGTGATCAAACATGTCCAAAGCCACTGCTAGGTCAGATGGCACAAATGCAACAAATACATAGCATGTCTAGTTTAAATAGTAATAATAATATTTTATTATTATTATCCTTCTTATCTTTACCAATAATAAAAATCAGTACATCTACCCATCATCCTGCTTAGGAAATAGTTCATTTCCTTTCATAATTTATTTTCATTTAGACTCAGGGGACAATTGAATGTTTCTACTTCAAGAAGCTGAAAGGTCTCAAATAACTTCTAAAAGTAGTTTGTGTATTTCTGAAACTTCCCCATTTTATTAGTGTAAAGAGTTCTTATTTTTTCCAACTTTAAAATGCGTAGGTAAGCACAATTTGTTGTTTCTTCCTTCATCTTACTCAGTTTACGTTCCTCTTTTGAATTAACTGACTCACTTATGGGCTTAATTTGAGCCCCTCTGCACGCTAACCTAACCCTCTACATTGGGTGTCAGTCATTGAAGTATAAAATCTTCATTTGAGCTTTGTAGTTCACCTCAAAGAGCAAATTTAAATGAACTGTGTCTAACAGTTCCAGAGAGAGCAAGAGCATCCCACATATTCACTATGTAAGGGATAAAGATAACTGCCTAGCCATGCCCCCAGATAGGCATATTATTCATGTATGAAAGCAACTGGCTTTAGCATGCAGATGTCAGCTACTAAGAAATTTCTCACCATCAACTGTCATTTCCAGCCGTTCAAATTTATAAGATGAAACAACTCTCTAATCCCTTAAACTGTTAATACATAGCTAAGAATCCTTGTGCATAACTAATAAAATTTACATTTTCTAAGCTTCAATTGCCTTGAAGGATTGTTTTATTTGATTTTTCAAAAATTGATAAGAAAAATGTTAAGGAATAGTAAACACTGAAAGACTATATTTGAGAGGGAAGAGGTCTGTAGTAGGGGTTCAGAGTATAAATGAAGTACATCTCAGGGGATGCTCAGTTGTTTGCCTGTATTAATTATTTCTGCAGTAAATGGTGTCTCTGAACATGAAATTAATCCTTGTGTGGTTTAAGGGATATTTTTCCTTGTTTAATATTCTTTTCTGAAGTGTGTGAATTTTGGCTGTAATCCTAAAACAAAGTCTAGAAACATAAATGGATACCAAAAAGTGGCAGGAATGATTGATGACTATAAATTAGTAACTTTGAATATATTATGACAGTGGTAGTTTTCAATCCTTTGGGACAGAAAAAAGGGTACTGTATATCATGTGAGTTAACATAAGTTATAGACCTTATGGCTTTAGAAGTCAACCGAAAATGATTTCCAAACCTTAATGAGTCCAAACAGAATAAGCATGCTATGCTACTTGATATATAATCCTTTTATTCACTGGGGATAGCTTTTATGGTTTCTCAGTTCCCAGCTAGTCCTTGTCAACCGCTAAACTGAAAACATCCCATTTTCCAATTCAATTTTCAAGAAACAAATCAGACCTTAACAATTACGTCATTTTATGCTGCTTTGAAAGCAGATTTTCTGACTGATCTAAAAGTTGTATCTACATTTGCCTAAGATTATTTTTTCTTTTTAAACAATTATGAAAATCTAGTCAAAAGTTACTGTTTTCTGCCACATGGAATGTTTCTATTTTATTTGTTCACATCTAGAAAGATCTGATATTTGAGTCCCTTTTGTTGTTGTTTCCCTTTTAGTTTTCCAACTTATCATTGACAGGATTCCTACTACAAATAAAAAGCAGGACAATGAATATTTTAGGAGGTTTTAAAATACATTTAATTACAAATCCCAACAAATTAATGTGAGTTGTTTTAGTGGGAGAAACCTTCCTTCTAGAACTTGTATACTGGTACTCGTTAATCCAAATGCGTTGAGTGTATGCGAGGTTGACATAATGTAGAGGGACTTGTGCAGAATTGGTTATGTTATTGCATCTCTCACTTGAAGTCCCTTGAAGCCAACATCATACACTTGACAAAGAACTAAGTGCAGGGGCACCTTGGGTGGCTCAGTCATTAAGCGTCTGCCTTTGGCTCAGATCATGATCACAGGGTCCTGGGATCGAGCCCCACATCGGGCTCCCTGCTCAGCGGGAAGCCTGCTTCTCCCTCTCCCACTCCCCCTGCTTGTATTCCCTCTCTCACTGTGTCTCTCTCTGTCAAATAAATAAAAAAAACCTTAAAAAAAAAAAAACTAAGTGCAACTAACTAGTTCCTAGTAATTGGCATGCCCAGTTGTGTCTTATGACATAGATGGTTCCAAAAAATCATGTCAGTGGAAGAGGGGTTAAGGTTAAGTTTATCCAAAGCCCACATTGTCTTTCTCCAGAGGTACCCAGATATAGTAACAATTTTCTTTATTATGCACAGCTGATGTTTCTTCAGTCTTAGTAAAGTGTGAATAGAGACATCTTCACAGAATATGTTATCAGCAAACCTGTTTAATAATATAATCTAAGTAAAAGTAGCATGCTTGTTCTCTATGCAAATACACCTTCAAGACCGTTACCAGTGCCCTCTTCCAAGCAGTTTACCAGCCTTATCTGGAAATTTTGGAAGTTGACATTGCCATGATGAATTGCTTCATGCACCTTTATCCGGTTTCCTTATCTTTTTCCATCTTTTGACAGATCAAATCAGGTGGTACCAACTTTCTGAGCAGTTGTTTCTGCTGCTGCCTCCTCCCTTAGCTGACTTTTTTTGTATTCTTCACTTTCCCTGGCACCATGGAGACACTTTAACCCAAGCTACCTAAGTGGTAAATGGAGAAATGACCAAAGATTAGAAAGTTTGAGGTACTGGTTAAAAATGACTTCTTCATTAGTAAGGTAGCTTGTGAACAATAAATATACTTTAAAAAACACAAATAATATGAGTTCAGGTGGGATATCTGTGGTTTAATCAGATACGGTTTAATCTCTGTTACAGATTCCTTAAACCATGCTTATCCCAAAGTTTTATTCAAAATTAAATTTAGTGACTTCTTGTGACATCAAGAGATAGAGAGGAGGGAAAAATAGGAAACATAAATCTAGAATATCTTTCTCTTAGATATCTAAATTCAATATTGTATTTAAATTCAGAAAGTAAAGTCTGAGAATGTGTGTGCATGTATGTGTGTGTATAAATTTACCTGGATTTTCCAGCAGAGTCAGTGGTTTCTCTTCTGACTTTAACATCTAATTTTTCTTTTTATTTCCAGAGTTGCTGAAAAATAAGAAAAATAATAAATATAAGTAGGAAAAAATGTATGCCATAATACATCTCCTTGCTATATTTCATTATTCTTGAGGGAAATGATACATCTAATTTCAGTTCTATTCAATGGAAAATATTAATAATTGAATGAGTATCTTTCAGAACCCAAGTAGTAAAACAGTAATTTATATAAAGGCTCAGCTTAGAATAGAAAACAAACCACAAATTTTAGGGGGCAGTGGGAACTTGCTATGTTTTGTTAGTGTTGCAATGTACAAGCCTCTGGTAAATACTCTCTTGCTTGGACAATAGTGACAGAGTTCCCATTCTTCAGCTTATGGGAGAAAAGAGCAAGCGTTTTAAATCCCAAGGGCATAGGGCACAACAGGGAGTCAGTGTCTGAGATGGTTCCAAAGGGATGTTATCCAGGGTCTGAATGTGAGTACTAGAGAAGGGGAAAATAAGCCTCTACTGTATATATACGACAAGATAATAAATCTGGATCCCTCTGAAATCAGGAGGAGGTTGGAAAAGAGTTTATAAAAAAAAAAAGAAAAAAGAAAGGAAACCAGTCAAGTACATAGATTTGGAGCATGGTCAGCCTGTCAGAAGTCTTTTCTTCTTTGCTGCCGGCTACAAGGCATTGGAAAAAAACAAAACAGAATCAAAACAAAAAAAACCCAATTATTGCTAAACCTGGTTTCTAAGTCAGTTGATGCTATGGACTGAATGTTTGTGTTCCCCTAAAATTCATGCCCAGTAGGATGGTATTAGGAGGCAGGGCCTTTTGTAGGTGCTTAGGTCTTTGAAGGTAGAGCCTTCATGAATGGGATTCGTGTTCTTATAAAAGAGGCACCAGAGAGCACCCTGGCTCCTTCTGCCACATGATGTTACAGCAAAAAGGTGGCCATCTAGGAGCTGGGCTTTCACCAGCCCCTGCATCTGCAAGCTCCATGATCTGCAAGACTTCCCAGGCTCTAGGACTGTGAGAAACGAATGTTTCTTGTTTATAAGCCACCCAGTTTATGCTATTGTTGTTCCAACAGCCCTAATGGATAAAATAGTTGGAATGTAATTCCCAACTCCCGAGTCCGTCCCAGGGGAGCAAAATTACTGGCAGGTCATGAGTCATGGTTTCTTTTTTCTACGTGTGTGTATGTGCTTCCGAGAAGATTAACATCTGTTAGGTTGAGAAATAACTATGAGCCACTTAGTCAACCAGGACAGAAACATTTTTCAGTCTTTCTGCACTACCAAAAAAAGATGTAAACTAAAATAACAAGTGATTGCTTGAGCAAATACCAAGTTATATAGTTCTGCAGACATGGTTTAGCAAATTAATTAATAAAACAATCTCATTATGCATTAGTTAATTCATTTATTCGGCACACTTTCATTGGACTTGTCTCTGTGAGACGCTAACATACCTCCTTTCTCTGGCCTAAAAATTAAAATCATTCAGCAGGCTTAGCCAAGAAGTGTAAAGTAGGACCGGGAGCTCCAAACAAGAATTGTCACTAACTTGCAGCGTGACATTGGAAAAGTCACTTAACCTCAGTAAAATCCTATAATGTTCTTATCTGTAAATAAGACTATCAATAAGTCCTGGTGGAGCACTTGGCAAATAGACCTTGAGAAGGAAATGACAGATTCAGTGCCTTTGTCACTGCCGAGCTGTCACATATTGTGCTTGCTTTTGAGCATTAGCCTGTTCAGGTCCATCTGGGACGTGCCTCAGGCTTTACCTGTTAGTTCATTTCTCTGGCATTTGGGGATACCTGAGCTTAATGAATAGTGCCTAAAGTTGATTGCATCACTGTGAGATAAGTTAGAGCAGAAACCTTACCAAATGCCATAGAATCAAGGAAATAAAATTTGAAAAATAATAGCACATCTTCAAAATGAATGAAAATTAGCAGCTGGAATTAACAAACCAGGAAGAGGCATATTGTCACATGAAGAGTATCACTACATATGGGATTCAGATCACTTAGAGACCATTTTAACTTATATAGTACACCGATTAGAAATATAATCACAAAAGTAGATTTTTCCTGTAACAGATTTCAAAACACACATGTAATATGTACTAGAGATGTATCCAATAAAGTCATATGCATGTGGCTGTCTAATTTTTTGTAGATGAAAAATATCTGACATATTTGAATGATCTATCTCTTTATCTATTATGCTAAATTGCTATAAGAGCCATTGCTGTCATGATAACAATTCAATGAAAAATGTGTTAATCAAATCTCTAGTAGAATAGGTTGTGGAAAATACATTTTTTATTCCGTTTGCTGAAAGAACAAAGAGAAATGCATTATAACATTGCGCCTTTCAGACAAATATTACTTGCTTAGCCCACAGGGCACAATGTCAAAATGTGTTTACAGGATTATTGTAATTTTAATTAAACTCACACTTTTCAAGGGACAAATTGCAATGGGGATATAGCTTGAGACTAAGAAGAACAAAATATTTTAAATGTGTTAATACCACTTGTTTTTAATACATTTATTATATCAAAATGCAAAAAAGAAATATGATTTATAGAACAGGCTGTAAGAGACATAGCAATAAGAACAAATATTTTCTTATTTATCCCCCAGCCTCTGCACATGAAATCAAGTTCTTCAGAGTCCAAAACTGGTAGTTTCAGAAGGTCCTTGGATGGTGATGTTTTTATGACTCTATTGTGACTAAGGGCCAAAAGAGTCACTTTTGGTTGGGGGTAAAGAAAATGGAAGGGAAATCAAATGGTCATTGGAAAGGTCTGACCCACTTTCTCCTCATTTCCAGAGAGAAAAAAAAGGGCAACCACAGGGGTAAAGAGGGCAAAATTAGATGAGGAAGGCAAGTCTTCTTAGAGGGTTTTGAAGGATTCCCTTGTGGGGACCATGAACCAAACAGACTAATTGTGACATAGGAACATGGCTGGATTGGATTGACTGCACCCCCAGAAATGCTTTTCCAAGCCCCTTCTCTCTCACCTCCCATGAAATGTAAGTAAAGCCAGCAGTTTAGGCCAGGTCATGCCCAGAGAGCTTTACATGGATTGGTTTGTTTAATCTGCACAACAACTTTATGAGTGGATACAATTATGGCCCCCATTTTAGCCACAAGGAAGAAGCAGGGAATGGTTCAAAGAAATCTGACCCAAGGACAACTACTAGTAAGTAGCAGAGTTAGGATTTGTGCTTTCTGGGCCCACAGCTTCCCTCTTCTGCAGTATGCTACCTTGACCCCTAACAAGCATTAAGTAAGAGTCAACACATATAATTGAATGCCTACAGTTGATGTCTTTGTGCAGAATATTGACCTTACAAAATAATTTTTAAACAAGATCCATTAATTAAAGAGATCATGTTATGGAAATAACACTTTATTCGTTTGCTAAGACTGCCATAGCAAAATATCACAGACTGGAAGGCTTCCACAACAGGATTTTTGTCTCACAGCTTTGGAGGCTAGAAGTCCAACATCAACATGTAGGCAGGCTTGAGTTCTCCTGAAGCCTCTCCCCGTGGCTTCCAGGCAGCACCTTCTTGCTATGTCCTCACGTGGTCTTTCCTCTGTGTACACTCATCCCTGGTGTCTCTCTGTGTGTCTAAATCTCTTCTTCTCCTAGGGACATCAGCCAGATTGAGTTAGGGCCCACCCTAATGGCTTCATTTGAATTTAATGACTTTTTAAAGGCCCTGTCTCCCACTACAGTCAGTCATATACTGAGGTCCTTGTGGTTACGGCCTCAACAAATGAATTTTAGGGGAATACAATTTAATCCATTATGAACACGAAATTTAGGGCTGTGATCAGAGTTCTTATTTCTGGTTGTGCCTCTGTTTTTGTTAGTCATTTTGATAATGACTTTGAATAAGTCATTTTCTTTCTATTGGAGGACATCCGCTACCCAAACAGTGGAGCTGCCTGCTTCTTAACTTTTGCAGTTTGTGTCTTTAACCTCTTTAATTCTGTGAACCAACATATCATCTTTATACATATATAAATTGAGTTTTTGTGTAGTTCTGTTTGTTTGGTTGGTTGGTTGATTTTTGGCCTAAGTTAGCAAAAGGTTTTGCTGAATACAACTCAAGAGTTCTGAATAGAATGTTTGCTTTTGTTCAGAACTTTGCTGAGCCTTTGGCATACTCTGGCCTATCTAATCCTAAAATGAGGCTAATAATGCCTGTATTAAAGGGTTTCCAGGAGAACTAAATGATAGGCGGTGGCTAAAGGGCTGGGCGGAGTGTCTGTGAAATAGAAGTTACTTAGCAAATGTTCATCTATTTCTTACTCTTCAGCCCAACCAGCTTTCATGCTTACTCTTCCATTGCCTTTGACTCCACCAGCCCACCTCTGGTATTTATCTCCTATATTCTTGGTCAGTCATCATAAAAGCCAGGCATTTTGACATCTGTCTTCAGTAAGATTGAAGTTTTTAAAAATTCAGATATAAGTGTATGGAGATACTTCCTCACAAGTTTATAAACAAGGGAATATGTTAACTTGGCGTCTAACATCTTGAAACTTTAAGATTTAACAGAATCGTTTATTGTATTAGGCCTCCAAGCTTGCCTAGACCACTGCCTCTGACTTAGAAAAATTCTGTAGAACAGAAATATAGAGGCAAAGCCTCAGGACCATTCTGGATCACACAAAAGTAGGCAGCTTAGCAGAATATTGGCCCAGCCTGTTAGACTGATTCTGCTAACAGCCAACAAGGATATTAAACAATATTTTTATGTTGATGATTTAAAGGAGATATATCTGAGACTTAACTATCCACTTAATTATTTGAACATATTTTATAAAAAAAATAATAGTTACATGATGCTATTTTTGTGTGTGGTGTAAGGAAATGGTCCAGTTTCATTCTTCTGCATGTGGCTGTCCAATTTTCCCAACACCATTTGTGGAAGAGACTGTCTTTTTCCATTGGACATTCTTTCCTGCTTTGTCGAAGATTAGTTGACCATAGAGTTGAGGGTCCATGGCTGGGCTCTCTATTCTGTTCCATTGATCTATGCATCTGTTTTTGTGCCAGTACCATACTATCTTGATGATGACAGCTTTGTAATAGAGCTTGAAGTCTGGAATTGTGATACTACCAGCTTTGCTTTTCTTTTTCAACATTCCTCTGGCTATTCAGTGTCTTTTCTGGTTCCATACAAATTTTAGGATTATTTGTTCCATTTCTTTGAAAAAAGTGGATGGTATTTTGATAAGGATTGCATTAGATGTGTGGATTGCTCTAGGTAACATTGACATCTTCACAATATTTGTTCTTCCAATCCAGTAGTATGGAACATTTTTCCATTTCTTTGTGTCTTCCTCAATTTCTTTCATGAGTATTTTATAATTTTCTGAGTACAGATTCTTTGCCTCTTTGGTTAGATTTATTCCTAGGTATCTTGTGGTTTTGGGTGCAATTGTAAATGGGATCGACTCTTTAATTTCTCTTTCTTCTGTCTTGTTGTTGGTGTATAGGAATGCCACTGATTTCTGTGCATTGATTTTATATCCTGCCACTTTACTGAATTCCTGTATGAGTCCTACCAGTTTTGGGGTGGAGTCTTTTGGGTTTTCCACATAAGGTATCATATCCTCTGCAAAGAGTGAGAGTTTGACTTCTTTGCCGATTTGGATGCCTTTTATTTCTTTTTGTTGTCTGATTGCTGTGTCTAGGACTTCTAATACTATGTTGAATAGCAGTGGTGATAGTGGACATCCCTGCCGTGTTCCTGACCTTAGGGGGAAAGCTCTCAGTTTTTCCCCATTGAGAATGATATTCACTGTGGGTTTTTTTCACAGATGGCTTTTATGATATTGAGGTATGTACCCTCTATCCCTTTATTCTGAAGAGTTTTGATCAAGAAAGGATGCTGTACTTTGTCAAATGCTTTTTCTGCATCTATTGAGAGGACCATATGGTTCTTGTTCTTTCTTTTACTAATGTATTGTATCACATTGATTTGCAGATGTTGAACCAACCTTGCAGCCCAGGGATAAATCCCACTTAGTTGTGGTGAATAATCCTTTTAATGTACTGTTGGGTCTTATTGGCTAGTATTTTGGTGAGAATTTTTGCATCCATGTTCATCAAGGATATTGGTCTGTAATTCTCCTTTTTGATGGGGTCTTTGGTTTTGGGATCAAGGTAATGCTGGCCTTATAAAATGAGTTTGGAAGTTTTCCTTCCATTTCTATTTTTTGGAACAGTTTCAGAAGAATAGGTATTAATTCTTCTTTAAATGTTTGGTAGAATTCCCCTGGGAAGCCATCTGGCCCTGGGCTTTTGTTTGTTGGGAGATTTTTGATGACTGCTTCAATTTCCTTAGTGGTTATAGGTCTGTTCAGGTTTTCTATTTCTTCCTGGTTCAGTTCTGGTAGTTTATACATCTCTAGGAATGCATTCATTTCTTCCAGGTTATCTAATTTGCTGGCATATAGTTGCTCATAATATGTTCTTATATTTGTTTGTATTTCTTTGGTGTTGGTTGTGATCTCTCCTCTTTCATTCATGATTTTATTTATTTGGGTCCTTTCTCTTTTCTTTTTGATAAGTCTGGCCAGGGGTTTATCAATCTTATTAATTCTTTCAAAGAACCATCTCCTAGTTTCATTGATCTGTTCTACTGTTCTTTTGGTTTATATTTCATTGATTTCTGCTCTGTTCTTTATTATTTCTCTTCTCCTGCTGGGTTTAGGCTTTATTTGCTGTCCTTTCTCCAGCTCCTTTCAGTGTAGGGTTAGGTTGTGTATTTGAGACCTTTCTTGTTTCTTGAGAAAGGCTTGTATTGCTATATACTTTCCTCTCAGGACTGCCTTTGCTGCATCCCAAAGATTTTGAACACTTGTGTTTTCATTTTCATTTGTTTCCATGAATTTTTTTAATTCTTCTTTAATTTCCTGGTTGACCCATTCATTCTTTAGTAGGATGCTCTTTAGCCTCCATGTATTTGAGTTCTTTCTCACTTTCCTCTTATGATTGAGTTCTAGTTTCAAAGCACTGTGGTCTGAAAATATGCAGGGAATAATCCCAATCTTTTGGTACCAGTTGAGACCTGATTTGTGACCTAGGATGTGATCTATTCTGGGAATGTTCCATGGGCACTAGAGAAGAATGTGTATTCCGTTGCTTTGGGATGGAATGTTCTGAATATGTCTGTGAAGTCCATTTGGTCCAGTGTGTCATTTAAAGTCTTTATTTCCTTGTTGATCTTTTGCTTAGATGATCTGTCCGTTTCAGTGAGGGGGGTGTTAAAGTCCCCCACTATTACTGTATTGTTGTCGATGTGTTTCTTTGCCTTTGTTATTAATTGGCTTATATAATTGGCTGTTCCCATGTTAGGGGCATAGATATTTACAATTGTTAGATCTTCTTGTTGAATAGACCCTTTTAGTATGACATAGTGTCCTTCCTCATCTCTTATTATAGTCTTTGGTTTAAAATCTAATTTGTCTGATATAAGGATTGCCACCCCAGCTTTCTTTTGGTGTCCATTAGCATGGTAAATTGTTTTCCACCCCCTCACTTTCAATCTGGGGGTGTCTTGGGGTCTAAAATGAGTCTCTTGCAGACAGCATATTGATGGGTCTTATTTTTTTATCCAACCTGATACCCTGTGTTTTTTACTTGGGGCATTTAGCCCATTTACATTCAGGGTAACTATTGAAAGATATGAATTTAGTGTCATTGTGTTGTCTGTAAGATTACTGTTACTGTGTATTGTCTGTGTTAAAATGATTGAAAGACCTAAATGTGAGACAGGAGTCCATCAAAATCCTAAAGGAGAAACAAGCAGCAACCTCTTCGACCTCAGCCACAGCAATTTCTTTCTAGAAACATCGCCAAAGGCAAGGGAAGCAAGGGCAAAATTGAACTATTGGGACTTCATCAAGCTAAAAAGCTTTTGCACAGCAAATGAAACAATCAACAAAACCAAAAGACAACCGACAGAATGGGAGAAGATATTTGTAAATGACATAACAGATAAGGCTAGTATCCAAAATCTATAATGAACTTACCAAACCCAACACCCAAAGAACAAATGATCCAATCAAGAAATGGGCAGAAGACATGAACAGACATTTTTCCAAAGAAGACATCCAAATGGCCAACAGACACATGAAAAAGTGTTCAACATCGCTCGGCATCAGGGAAATCCAAATCAAAACCTCAATGAGATACCACCTCACACCAGTCAGAATGGCTAAAATTAACAAGTCAGAAACGACAGATGATGGTGGGGATGCGGAAAAGGGGAACCCTCTTACCCTGTTGGTGGGAATGCAAGCTGGTGCAGCCACTCTGGAAAACAGCATGGATGTTCCTCAAAAAGTTGAAAATAGAGTTACCATAAGACCCAGCAATTGCACTACTGGGTATTTACCCCAAATATACAAATGTAGGGATCCCAAGGGGTATGTGCACCCTGATATTTATAGCAGCAATGTCCACAATAGCCAAACTATGGAAAGAGCCAAGATGTCCATCGACAGATGAATGGATAAAGAAGATGTGGTATACACACACAGACACACACACACACACACACACACACACACACACACACACTGGAATATTATGCAGCCATCAAAAGGAATGAAATCTTGCCATTTGCAATGATATGGATAGAACTGGAGGGTATTATGCTGAGCGAAATAAGTCAATCAGAGAAAGACATGTATCATATGATCTCACTGATATGAGGAATTCTTAATCTCAGGAAACAAACTGAGGGTTACTAGAGTGGTGGGGCTTAGGAGGGATGAGGTGGCTGGGTGATAGACATTGGGGAAGGTATGTGCTATGGTGAGTACTGTGAATTGTGTAAGATTGTTGAATCACAGAACTGTACCTCTGAAACAAATAATACATTATATGTTAAAAAGAAGAAGAAGAAGAAGAAGAAGAAGAAGAAGAAGAAGAAGATAGCAGGAAGGGAAAAATGAAGGAGGGGAAATCAGAG
>NW_027397063.1:21650462-21720369 GCF_003265705.2 Callorhinus ursinus
AATGTATGGTGATTAACACAATATAATAAAAGAAAAAAAGAAAAAAATAGTTACATGATGCTTGTTTATGATAAAAAACTATATGTAATTTCATGTATTTATTTGTATCATCTATCCTCATTTTCTCCTACTGAAAATTAGAAATACTGTATTAATCCCAAAGGAGTAAAGATACTGAAATATAAGGGAAATGTATAGGTAGTATTCCCAGTTATAGGAGAGACAAGTAGGTTGAATCTCTCCGATATAAAAGCAGTGATAAAAATATGTTACTCATAACACATCCTGGTGAATAATATTAACATCTGCTTGTCATGTTTGTTTTTGTAAGCCATTAGTAGAGAAAGTCGCATTTGGTGATATTTTTATTTTTGGTGATTTTTTAAATTTAAATTCAAGGTAGTTAACATATAGTATGTTATTAGTTTCAGTGTAGAGTTTAGTGATTCATCAGTTGCATATAATACATAGTGCTCATTACATCAAGTGCCCTCCTTAATGCTTATCAACCCCATCCCCACCCACTTCCCCTCCAGCAACCCTCAGTTTGTTTCCTATAGTTAAGAGTCTCTTATGGTTTGCCTCCCTCTCTGTTTTTATCTTATTTTATTTTTCAATATAATTATTTTCCCACATTCATGTATTAATTTTTTTTTTAATTTGAAAAATAACAGTCTGCTCTTCTGTGCACACACACTGTCACTATCTTATATAACTTGGTAAAAAATAAGCTTTTGAAATGTCTGAGAAGAGCCATTGTGTGGTAGTAGAAAATCTTTTGTTCTTTTACAAACCATACTACATATTAACATGGTTTCAAAATGCTTTTTGTATTATTATCTAGCTTGAGACTAACCTAGGAAAGTCTAAGCTTTTATCCTGATAAAACTCAGTGCTGCCCAAATTCACAGAACACATGATTTGTGATCAAGCAGAGTTATGTAGAATCCATAACTGTTTCTTGATGTGCTATTAAGTATTTATGTAATATTATGGAGATATGTTTATTAATATAAAAGGTATAATGTAATTAAATAGAACTGACAATTTATATCTTCTTATAGTATTAATTGGCGTAACCAGATTACTTTTTGTTTAAAAGGTTGCCATTTATTTTAAGGAGTGTTTGGAAGCATGAAGAAATTGTCATGTAGATTCAATCCAGTCTTAACTTTTCCACTTTGTTCAATTAATCTTGCCTCAATAACCTTCTGACACTTTTTTCCAGTTATGGGAGGCCCCCCCCATTAACAATTTGAATGCTTTTGTGCCTATGTGGGATGAATCGCTGATGATTCATGAAAGAGACAGTCCTATCATTAGCCTTGATAAGATCATAATTTGATTATCTGATGGTCCTGTTGCTCATTCCATTTTTGAACATGAATATTTAAAATATTATAAGGGAAAAATAATTCTGAAGAAAGAACTGGTCAATATTTCAAAAGAATATGCTACTTCACGGTTCTTGTTAACTCTAGCTCCAGCATATCAAATTATGCTTCCCTACCCCCCTTTCTTAGCATACTAAGGAAAGTAATGGAAAATATTTAAATCAGATTTGTGTCAATTTCACTTCCAATTACGAGTACATGTAGGTGAAAGTCAGATTCTTATGTGTTAGAAACATTTAAATCACTGGTTAAAAATTGTTTATCAGCATGTTTTCCAGGAAATAGCATATAGTGTTTAGAATCATCCATAGTAGGAATAGTGTTGCTATTTTTAAGGAAATTCAAAATGAAAAAATTAGTTCTTCTTTAGCTTATTATCAGCCTGAAGCACTTTTCTGTCTACTGTCATCTTTTAACATATATTAGGCTTGCTTTTTATCCTGAGTATAGAGAAAGGATTAACTTATGCCTAGTTATGTTCGTATTTATATTTCAGCTTCAGGATGTGGCTAATTCTTTGGTTTTCTTTCTTTGGACTTGTAAATGGGTAGTAACCAAGAGTGTTATTTGTCACAATCACTCCCCAAATTAACAAGTACTACAGAATGGTATCCATAATATACTGTATTAGGTCCCTCCATTTTTTTCTTATTTTCATATTGAATGTTTTAGCACTTCTATTCAAAAGATTCCGAGTACCCAGATACTCCTTTGAATTCACATGGAGGCTGAAGCACTACTCATTTATCCCACATTGGATTTTTCAACCAAAGTTATTTACTTCAAGTTTTACTTTACGCAAAACTAATATACATAGAAAACAAATCATTAATATAAAAGAAATGTTTTTTTATTAAATAGCTATTATTCACAAAATATCTATACTTTCACTTCTACTTTCCATAACAGATCTCCAAAGTATATACTATTTTGTCAATTTTAAGGGAACACAAACCTCATGGGTTGCAAATTGTGCAGAGATGAGCAGACAGAGAAAATGTGTCGTGAACGCCGATACCCAATGCTCTTCTAAAGACACTCAAACAGACCAGTGAGTTTAGAGGTAGCTTTTGGTCCCCCAGCACATCACTAAATTAATCAAAAATGAAAATTTCCCTGGCATATTTAAAAGCTTCTAGGAAAATCAATTCATAAGAAGAATAACAGCAAACACACATATAGTGAAGGTCTAAGGTAATGAACTTTGGATAGCAGTATATTGATTGGATGTTATAAAGCTAAAATCTAAAAGAACAGTACACAAATACTGTATTCTAGAAAGCAAATTTGTTTCTCCCAAGGTTATAATTCAGCAAGTTCATAGCTGCCTAATGCTTAGCAATTTTTTTAAATTTAATTTTTGTACATTACATCCCCAGGACTTGCTTATCTTATAACTGGTAGTTTGTACCTCTGACTACCTTTACTCATTTCACCCATCCCCCACCCCCACCTTGGAAACCACCAATCTTACACAATTCCTAACCTCTTTCTTGCTTATTGGTCTTGGCTCTCCTAAATATTGGGAGATCGATTTCTTTCTTTCTCTATATTTATCTGCATATCTACATACATATCTACATATACATCTCTCTCTGTACCTATGAGCTTGTTTGTTTTCTTTTTTTTCTTTTAGATTCCACATATAAGTGAGATTATGTGGTATTTGTTTAATTTTATGACTCATTTCACATAGCGTAATGCCTTCAGGGTCCATCCATGTTGTCACAAATGACTAGATTTCCTTCTTTTTTATGGCTGAATAATATTCCATTGTGTGTATATATACATTTTCTTCATTCATTTATTCACTGACAGACACTTAGGTTGTTTCTATGCCTTGGCTATTGTAAATAATGCTGCAATGAACATATGGTGCAGATATCTTTTCAAGGCACTTTTTGGATTTTTTGGATAAATACCAAGAATTGGAATTGCTGAATCACGTGGCAGTTTTATTTTTAATTTTTGAGGAATTTTGTAACACTTTATACATTCTATAAATGGGACTAAACAAGTAAGTGACTATATTATATGTGATAAGAGCCAGGTTCTTCATTATCAGAGAAAGATTCTACAAATAAGGAAAGGGAGAAGGCTAAAATGAACCCGTGTGATTGAATTAGAATCACAGCTATCACTTTGGTTTCTAATATATAAACATATAGACATAGAAATAAATAAAAGTTGGCATATGTGTGCATATGTTGGTTGGGAGTGCCTAAAAACAATTATACCCCAGTAGCAATGAATATACCTAGCACCCAGATCCTGGTTTCTAAATATTATCCTCTAATAAAAGGAACCATTGCTTCTTAGATTAGTAGTTGACTCTAGGGTGGGGCAAAAAAATACAAAATGAACCTGGAACATCTTGTGGTGCTGGAAAATAAGAAAGTGATCAAAAGTGAATTAGTCCATGTCAAAAGGACAGAAGAGTCAGCCTGAAGGAGTTCTTAATGGCCAAAGCCAAGGCAATTTGAGCAGCAAAAGAAATAATGATACTACTAAATATCCATGAGTCTAATGCAAATTGAAAATTGAATACATAAATGCACAGTAGGCAATTCTTCCTTATACAATATTCCAATTAATAAATATAGAAGAATTAAAGAAAACTCGAGGACATAATTAGACAAAAACCACACTAATAATTGTTGCAGGTAAATTTTACTTATGAATGATGAAATCATCAGGGAAAAGTTTGAAGACAAACAGAATTTTTGCATAATTTCAATCCATCCCCCACCTCAAGATATTTATCTATTACAAAGTGAATAATAGTAGCTTATAAGAAAACCCAACTGACATCACATAAACCCAAGTGATCGAAGTTAACATGAATGGTAATAAGAAATGGTGGCATCATGTACTCCCTGACATGATGCACTGAGAAGGACACAATATCACCTCTGTGGAATTTTTATCAAAAATGCAAAAAAAGACAACATAATCACTAGGAATTATCAGATAAGTACAAATTAAGATATCATCCTTGGAATAACTGCCCATTTCTCATCAAAAGTGCCAAATTCATGAATGACAAGAAAGGACTGGGGAACTATATCAGATTGGAGGAAGACTGAAGAGACACAAGAATACAACGCAATGTAGGATTCTAGATTTATTTCTGGAAAATAGAAAAAAAAGACATTTTGGGAAAAGCATATGATCTTCTAATGAGGTCTGTAGTTTAGTTAATAGTATTATGGTAATTTTAACTTCCTGGCTTTGATAACTGTTCTCTGGGTACATAAGTTTTTACTGTTACATGAAGATAATGTAGGGTTATGTACACTCTCTGTAGTATTTTTGTAACTTTTCTCTATGTTTAAAATTAAAAGTTAAAAAAATTATTTTCATCTTCTGACAACACAATGAGAAAGGTATTATTTTTACTATTTTCCTCACTTTACAGAGGAGAAAACTGAAGAACAGCAAGATTAATAAACTTGTACAAGATCCCCAAGTTAGAAAATTGCAGAGCCAGGTTTCAAGTTCAAGATCTTAATCACTATGATCTTATGTGGTCTGAGTCTCAGCCAATTCAGAAATATTTATACTTGCTCTTAATTCTGCTTTGACATTTAGGGTACTACAACATTACATACAACAGAACCCTGGAAAAAGAAATGCTATTTTACAGTGTTCCATGCTAAGAGATATAAGAAAACTTCTTTTTCTTTCAGTATTTTTCAACCAAATGTCACCCAATGAACTATTAAATGAGATCTTACAAAATAACTAATTGAGAATATTTGCATTCAAAAATGAAAATGCATCCATAAGGCTTTTATGCTTAATTACTTTAAAAAAATCATTAATAATAAAATATATGACAGTTACTAATGCAATAAAGTTGCTAAGATGAGATGAAAAATTACAAATAATGTATTTTATTATATTCAAAGAAGGCTTTTGGTGGCTGTCTCTGGTTCTGAATTTGTTATAGAGAATTAGTAGTTTGGGCCTCTGTGTAAAAGAGGTCATTTTTATCACTGAGGACTAGTTTTTTAAACTGCTAATTCTTTTGAGAAATGCAGGAAACTTAAATACTTCACTCACATATGATCTGCAATCAGAAACAATCTAAGTGGGAAGAAAATACTATGTGATTGTTTTCTTCTTTTCAATAATGTTTGCAATTAGAATGTGAAGCTGGCAATGTATAGCAATTCAGCCAAAAGCAGCATAACTCTATTAAATTATAAACTGGATAAATGTGAATTATGTGAAAGGACATTATGATAGTTAACAAAAGGAGATGGGATTTAAGTGAAATGAGAGAGGAATATTTCCTAGTTTACAAACATTTAAAACAAAATTAAGAAAATAATTTTCTTCTATGATGATATGATGTCCAAACAATTAAAATTCGTCCTGATCTGGAAGCATATATTTAATAAATGTATAATCTGTGAAATTTACAAACCTAAGACTGTTGAAAAATATTGAAGTAAAAAAAAAAACTGTGTTACTTAATATATGTGGAGGTCAAACCAGGAAGAAGGAGGGTGTGCAAAATTATTCTTGTATTATTATTTTGATTTGTTACAGCTTGATGCATAATTTATTGCTACCACTACTTTGTGCTCTTAAAACACACTGTAGGAAAGTGCTATCTGAATACAGCTAAGGATTCCTGAAAAATACTTGTAATGAAAGCTTTTCCATGTAATGGTTAAAAAAAAAAGTAAATAGAATTTATGTCTGTCCTGGGTCCAATTAAACTTCCATTCAAACTTGTCCTGACCAGAAAATAAATTGCCTATGGATTCTGAATAAGGGTTTTTACACACTTGGAGGAAAAAAAAAAAAAGTACATCTTTAGAGAACTATGATTTATGAAAGTATTGATTTCTTTGTTAAATAATGAATTAGATGTCCTACCACAATATTATTTATCAAACTTTTTTGTCATATAATTAAATTGTCACATAATGGATTGTACCCATATAGATTCATTAAATATTAAAAACTACATATGACACTACTCACCTTATCTTTGGCTAACAACACGTTTCCTATGTTCTTTTCCATTAAGGTCGATAATGGCAGCCACATCCAACTCAAAGGTTGGAGCCCATACTTACCAAGACTGCAGAGAACATGAGCATATTCCCCTTAGCTTACATTGGAAAACCCGGCTCTATCTGACTGAAGCTATCTAGATATTGAAAGCAAGTGGCACAAAAGTGTTTCAATTCAACACAACCTGATAAATGAGGATAAGGGAGAAAAACGCCTATAAACAAAATATCTTAGACATATTAACATTAGATTTGCATTTGACCAGCCACACCCATCATGACCACACTTGATTTTTCTCTGAAACCTCTACTGCAGCCCTGTCTTGCCCGGGGCCCTCTGTTTTTTTTTCTCAGTGTGTCTGACCCTTTATATATTACAACAACAGCTACCCACAAAGTGTCACCTGCTGCATAAATGTATTTCTGCCTTCCCCTGATCACTAACCCCTATTCCCACTTGAACTGACCTTCCCCTAGGACTAACCTGAAGTCTTCTCCATAATTAATACTTTTGATAACCACAGAATCCATCTCCACCCCTTCCCACCCCATACGTGTAATAGATTCTTGTTTCTCCCACTTTCTTGTAAAGAGCTGACATTGCTTTGGAACTGAATTCCTGTATCTTACATCACATTAGCCACATCCACAGTTATATTGGGGAGTTTTGCATGGACTGGGAGATGCTAGGTATTTAATAGTATTAAAACTATACATTGATTATGTGCTTACTATGTATCAGGCATTATGCTACACATTTTACATGATCTTAGTCAAGATAATGACAACCCTATGAAATGAGTACTCAGTATTTTCTTGTTTTATTTATCAGGAAATTGCAGATTAAACAGTTTCAATAATATCACAAGGTCACAATTCCAGGAAATAGCAACAGCAATTCAAAATTCAAATGTCTGACTTCAGAATTTCTGTTTCTAGTCTTATACATCACTGCTTCTCAGTAAATAGGTGAAAATAAAAACTGAAGACCATAGGTAATTCTTATTCTGAAACTTTGTAATGGGTTGGTAATTTATCTCAAAATTTAATAGTTCTATGATCATGAATGATCTCTGCTGCTATTTTTAAACCTAACGTCTGCCTCTTTCATTAAGGAATGTGAGGAATTTCAAAAAGCTCATATTTCTCATAGTACTTCCCTTTAGAATCCTAGTCTTTTTATTATAGGTGAGTTGGGAACAGAAATAAGGGCATTATCTTCTGAAGGCCATGGAATACATGAGACTTGGTGTCTTGGGCCCAGCTGAGCTTGCAGCCCTCTCCAAAAAGCCCTTTCTTCAGTAACTCAAAGGATGTCTGCAATAAAAAAAAAAAAAAAAAAAAAAGACACTCTGGGGAATTAAACATGAGTGAGACAGTCCTTACCTTTACAAAATTTTTCAGTCAACATAAAAATGAAGATAAGTACTATAAGGAAAGTAATATAACAACTCTTGGGGTGGGGGAGAGAGAGAGAGAGAGCTTCGTCTGTTACCTGGGGATTTCAGAAGAGGCTTCATGGAAGAAGTGGCATTAGAAAGAGATGGATGTTGAAGAATGAGACCAATTAAAGACATTCAACAAATTTTGGTTTAAATGAGTGAACAAATGAATGAGCAAAAGAATGAAGGAACTTGACTTTATAGATAGAAGAGATAAGAACTTAGAGAAATTTATGGAAAAAGAAAATGGCTTGGCATTTCGTTCAGTAATCAACACAGAACTGGTTTTTATTAATTCCTGCATTTATTTACAAAATCATGTACTACGTACCCAGAACTGTACATGGTATAGAGAGGAAAAGAACAGAAAAAGATACCTTGCCCTGACTGCATCTTAAAATCATTTTTTAATGGTACTCAGTGCTTGGGAGTTGGAAAAGGAAGCTGGGTCTGGGTCACCAAGGGTCTAAAATGTTGAACTTAATTCTAATGGAAACTGGGATCTTGCTAATACTTTAAGGAGGGGAGTGAAACAATCAGTTTAGAGTCAAACTTTGTAGATTTGGATATCAGGTTAAAAAGTGGCCATAAGTCGGGAAGTTTTCCTGGATATGAAGGTGCCCTTGTAGCATTAGAAAACCCTGAGTTGCTGAACCAGAAAAGGAAAGACTAAGTAAACAAGATTTTGTGTGTGTGGAATAGTGACTGGAAAGAAAGCCAATACTGATGAGGAGAGAAGGTGTTGGAAAGATTACCAAGGGTTTGCTTATAGAAGTTTCAGGTTTTCTGAGGTTATGGTCCACTGGTTAGTATAGCTTATGGTTGAAGCCTCTGTAGTCAAACAGGCAGGGTGAGCGTTAGGAGGTGAGGAGGGGAGTGTAGAGGACTCCCCAGACCGACAAGGCACTTTGAGATGGAAGAATGAAGCAGGTGATGCCATGCAGGTTACACAGAATTGTATTCAGGGTCACTTGCTGACGGGGAAGATGGGGTGGACAATGGTCCAGGCAGCTGCACAGCTATTCTCTGTGAAGTCCAACCTTAGTCTCCAGATTTTATGGAGTAAGGGGATGTGCAGGAGGGCAATGTAGTGAGATCAAAGGGTTCACATGCACCTCAAGGGGGTTGCATGCACCTAATTGCCAGCTAATAACATTTAACAGACCTTGTGGCACCATCTGTGCATTAAGAGTGGGAGAGACTCTGTTATGTCTAACAGATCCGTAGGAGACCAAAGCAAGCTTCCTTGCATTCTAGCCTTGTAGGGGCATTTCTAAGATATGTATATGAACCTCCAAGAAGCTGAAACACGTAGCCCCAAGAGAGATCATAGAGTAGACATGAACAAGATGGAGGGCCAAAGGTAGAGTCAGTATTGTCAACACTCCTACAATTAGAATACCAGTGCTTCCACTTACCATTTTTGGAAAGTGTAGACCAATAAGTGGCTTAACTTCTGTAAGCCTCACATCTCTCCTTTTAAATGTGAATAATAAATATTATTTACCTCTTGGTAATAGTGCAAGGATGAAGCATGATTATGCAAGTAAAGCATCTAGCACAAATCCCGACACACAGCAATGATGAATAAATAGTAAAAGTTTTCCATGATATACCTGTAGACACATCAACAGGAGCTCAGCGGCTTTGTGACTTCTTTGTTACTACCAAGGGGCCACGATGAATGTTATGGATTGACTATAAAGATGGCTGTATAACTCAAGGTCCAGTCCAGATAGAATAATCACCGCAATTATTGGAACAGAGACTTTAATATAAGTAATTGTTAACTGAATAGAAAATCATTGGCTAGGTAACTGGAAAGACATAAAAGAACTCTTAAGTTACTATAGACTTAGCAATCCAGCCAGTCCTTCCCACCGCTGTTGCGAACAAAGAGAAGAGGCCAGAGTTATTAAAACTTAGAAGCTTGGGGGGCGCCTGAGTGGCTCAGTCAGTCAAGCATCGGCCTTCGGCTCAGGTCACGATCCCAGGGTCCTGGGATTGAGTCCTGCGTGGGGCTCTCTGCTCCGCGGGAAGCCTGCTTCTCCCTCTCCCACTCCTCCTGCTTGTGTTCCCTCTCTCGCTGACTCTCTCTCTCTCTCTGTCAAATAAATACATAAAATCTTAAAAAACAAAAACAACAACAACTTAAAAGCTTGGAAAAGCTGGAACTCTGGGGGCACTGTTCATAAGAGCCAGATCTCTGCAGAGGGGAAAGTACAAGAAGGGTGTCTCTGAGCAAAGCTAGGATGCACCTATTTCTGCAAGTGTAGGGACAAGATGCAAACTGGACCCAGCTGCTGCTCTAGTATGTCAGCGCTGCTGATCCAGTGAAGAAACTCCCAAGACTTGGAAGGACCAAGACCCTTCCTGCTCCAGCCTTGTAGTTTCCAGCTAGTGCTCTTTATGGTAGAACCTAACAGACAGAAGTGGGCAAAGAAGAAATGTGGCCGGGGGAGTTGCAGTTCCAAAATCCCACAGCAGAGTACAGAAAAGTGAGTCTGGAGCTGAAAGAAAAGAGTTTACAAATAAGACTAAAAGGTAAAAATCATTTAAAAAATGGATAAAATAAAAAATATTGTAAAAACCTTCTCAACTAAGTACATGACTTGGGTGAATTTTAGTGTGATTAAGACTATGGTGGTGGAACTCCTGTGATTGTGAACATGATTTATGAGTGAGATATGCAAGTGGACATGATTTTGGGCATCAGGCGTGTGGCAGGAGAGAAGAGTGGGCTTGTCTGCAGAGGAAAGGAGGCAGATAAAATAAGGAGAAGTATGACAATCGTCATAGAGTGAGGAATTTGAGGAAAAAAAGATGCATGTAAAGATCATATTACAGTATTTTTCTGTGGCCTATAAAATAAGTGTGGAGTAAAAGCCAACTTTTTTTCAGAAATATTTTCAGGGGCGCCTGGGTGGCTCAGTCATTAAGCATCTACCTTCGGCTCAGGTCATGTTCCTAGGGTCCTGGGATGGAGCCCCACATCGGGCTCCCTGCTCCGCGGGAAGCCTGCTTCTCCCTCTCCCGCTCCCCCTGCTTGTGTTCCTGCTGTTGCTATCTGTCTCTCTGTCAAATAAATAAAATCTTAAAAAAAAAAAAAAAGAAATATTTTCAGAGAGGTTTGTATATGTGTATTTATTTACTCACCACACTAGCACCAAGGAGGGCTCTGGGTTACAGCAAAGCTAGCTGTGGAGGATAGTTACAGACACTTATCTTAAAAATATATCTGAGGTAAATGGATCTTCACAAATATTATTGTGATAGCATGATTCCGGATAGTACTGTAACTTATTGCTTATTTCTAAAAGCCATTACTACAGTTTAAAATAAATTACTGTTTTACTTTAAAAAATGAAAAGAAAATAAACTGCAATCCAAACTAGATGATGAAAATTTTGAACCTTTTAACCACTGAAAACATTAAAACCTTGGAGGCCTTTATAAATAGGTATTTTCCTGTGATTCTATAATCAAAAAATTTTAATTAAAAATAAAATGTTAAAAAGTATTTTGAAAACTTAAAGTGGAATAAAATATAGAAAATTATTTTAAACTTAAAGAGACCAAAGATAAGTGATAATTAAATACAATACATGATTCTTTTTTAATTTGATTTTATTATGTTATGTTAATCACCATACATTACATCATTAGTTTTTGATGTAGTGTTCCATGATTCATTGTTTGCGTGTAATACCCAGTGCTCCATGCAGAACGTGCCCTCCTTATTACCCATCACCAGGCTAACCCATCCTCCCAACCCCCTCCCCTCTAGAACCCTCAGTTTGTTTCTCAGAGTCCATCGTCTCTCATGGTTCGTCTCCCCGTCCGACTTTCCCCCTTCATTTTTCTCTTCCTACTATCTTCTTTTTTTTTTTTTTTAACATATAATGTATTATTTGTTTCAGAGGTATGGTATAATCTAGAATGTTAAAATGTTTTCTTTGTGCAAAAAATAAAAAAAATAAATTTGGTCATAAAAGAGAGAGGATTTTGTCCAGTGATATTGACTAATTGTTGAAGAAATTTTTATATAAGGAAATGTTTAAAACTGTATGTTTAAAATGCTATTTAAGAAGTACTATAATGTTGTCTAATATTAAATCAGTGACCTACGCTTGAAAAGTATTTTTTTTTTTAAAGATTTTATTTATTTGACAGAGAAAGAGACAGCCAGAGAGGGAACACAAGCAGGGGGAGTGGGAGAGGGAGAAGCAGGCTCCTTGGTGAGTAGGGAGCCAGATGCCAGCTCGATCCCAGGACCCTGAGATCATGAACTGAGCCGAAAGCAGATGCTTAACGACTGAGCCACCAGGCGCCCCTTGAAAAGTATTTTTGAAACATTTATATGAAAAATAATCGGTTGGTAATGAATCAGTCTCAGAGTTGGGAGTCTTATTTTCTTTAAGTGGGAAAAGGAAAAGAATAAAAATTTTAAATAGAGGAAATATTGCTCCTACAATACCACATTAACAAAGTATTTAAAATTCATTCATCGTAACAACATCAAGAATGAAAACAAACTTAGGGTTCACTACTTGTCTGATCAGATATTATGTTATTTATTTCCTTTTGAGAATTTATAAAGTAAAACATTAATATTTCCTTGAAGGAATAAAAAAATCTTTTAGGTGGCTATGCTATACATTTAATCTACAAAGCAGATGTACATTAACCACTATATTTCAACCTCCTCGTCCATCCATCTCTTTTCCACATCCCCATCCCCAGAGAAACATAAACAGAGTCAAAAGGAAATTGAGATTAAAAAAAAAAAAAAAAGCTTACTAGGACAATAAGGAGAAAATAGGAAACAAAAGGCAATGAAAAAATCCTACTAAAAATACATGTTAGATATAACGTTTACTGATGCAGTGACCACCTGTTCACGTGTCAGCGAGGTGAACGCTAGGACACTGCACCACCTTAGAAGTCACCAGTTGGCTCCCCCTGTCCCACCCACGTCCCTCTCCTCAGGGAGAACCAGTCAACTATTTTTCTTTATCATTATCTTTCTTTGCTTTGTACTTTTTTTTTCCAAATGAAACTGAAATATTTTATTCCAGCCTCTTTTTTTTTATTTTATTATGTTTTGTTAGTCACGATACATTACATCATTAGTTTTTGATGTGGTGATCCACGATCCATTGTTTACGTATAACACCCAGTGCCCCATGCAGTTCGTGCCCTCCTTACTCTTTGCTTTGTACTTTTACCAATATGTTTGTTTTCCTACAAACCGATGTTTTTATTTTATTTATTTATTTACAGATTTTTTAAAATTTATTTATTTGACAGAGAGAGACTCCGCGAGAGAGGGAACACAAGCAGGGGGATTGGGAGAGGGCGAAGCAGGCTTCCCACCGAGCAGGGAGCCCAATGCAGGACTAGATCCCAGGACCCTGGGAACATGACCAGAGCCAAAGGCAGCTGCTTAACGACTGAGCCACCCAGGTGCCCCAAACGAGTTTTTTAACATTCATTGTTTAGCAGAGACTACTTTCTCTCTTTTTTTTTCTGTATTTCTTTTTTCTTTTCTTTTCTTTTTTCTTTTCTTTTCTTTTCTTTTCTTTTCTTTTCTTTTTTTCTTTTCTTTTCTTTTCAATTTTCTTTTTGAGAGAGCATGTTTCTGTTCTTAGCAAAATGATCACAAGCTCTGTTTGCTGATAATTAGCAGGTTGAAGTACTTGACAGTTTTGCAACATGAAGGTACATGCAGATAGCATTTATTTCCAAGCCATCACATTTTGCTCACAAAAATTCTATTTTTACCATAAACATACAAGCGTGGGGCTTAAAGTGGGGCTTCAAACTGTGTGTAAGCAGAATTCGGGAATAGAAATAACCATCGAAATTGCAAGCATTTTTCAAACGCTAAAGAAGTTAGATACAGCTTAAGAAATGGTACAGCACTATCAGTTACAGTAATGTTGTTTTTGGAGCGCCTAGATTATTTTGAATTTTAAGAAAATACAGGAAAGGATTAAACCTTAAGACTTTAATAGTAGCTAAAGTTTAGTAAAAACATTCATATTAACTTCATCATAAATTTAGCTGTTAGAAGGCTTTTGTTAAACAAAATTAATTTGTGGTTGTCTCTATGTTTCTACCCCTACAAATTCTAAATCAATTTTATTAGTCAGAACCTTTACTTTACTTGCAAAAGTCCAAAACCCCTCTCAAATGGCTTAAGGAAAAAAAGGAGTCGAACATTCACATAACTGATGGTCTAAAAGTATGATCATTTCAGCCATAGGTGTATATGCAGGCACTGAAAATATTGGGATCTCTCCATCTCTCAGCTCAACTTCCCTGTCATCTTTAGGAAGGATTTTTCCACAGTGTGATAAAGATGGCCCCCAGAGGCTTCAGAATTTCAATTCTAAGCTCCAAAAGGAAATGAGCTCTACTTTTCCAATAATTCCGCAAAAAAAAAAAAAAAAAAAAAATCAAGAGAAGGGTCCCTTTGGTGGAAAGACCATTCTTGAATCATTGTAGTGCCAACAAAGTGCTCTCACTTTGGCTGGCCAGGCTTATGTGTCCACTTCCTCGGAGACCATAAATCTCAGGGGAGCAGGGACTCAATCTTAAATGTTTTGGGATAGTCACAGTTAGCAAAAAGAAAAGTTATTTGACTTATATTGGTTGAGTGAATTGTCTTTCTTTAGGTTTCCACTACAGTAGTTTCCACTGTATTCATTGAGAGCCAGGACTAGCTACTCAATGTATATTTAAAGAGTAGTCCTTGGGCCATAATGATGAGCTACCATTGTTTGATTTAGACAATTTTCTTTTTTCAAATGTGTTTTAAAAAATTGCAAGGAGAAAGTGAAAGTTGTTTGCATAATTAAAGATAAAAGCTAGATACATTTGAAAAAATATGCAGGGTAATGTTTTTCTTCAGAACCCTTTGTTAATATAATTCTGCCTGCCTCCCCTTTTTAAAATTTTATTGTGTATTCACCTGAAAGAGGGTTTGTCTTTTTCCGTGTGTAGCTTTCAGCTCCCCTGGTACCACCAACCAATATCCTGGTCCTCACTCTTTCCAGTTCTCCACTCCCTCTGCCTCCTTGGGCTCCTACTTCGTTCTCTTGAATTATCATTTGATCTCACCCAAGCACCAACCCCTCTCTGCTAGGTACAGTTTCTTACAGACTTTTCTGGAGGAAACATTTCTGCTACCTCTGTCTTACCAAGAGGAAGATTAGGCTCCCTGCAGGATTTTTCAAAGCCCAGCAGCAAAGAAATTTAGGAAAGTAGTGAAAAAATATGGGCCTACACGGGACTTTAAAGCAGCTTCATTTCCAACAAACTGGCTATTAGCAAAAGACTGTGCTCTCATCAGGAGACCATCAGCTAACTGAGAATTACCAGTCAGCCATGATTTTATCTTCCTCTGACCAATTTCAGTCACTTCTATCAGAGGTAGTAGCTGTACCCACAAATGAGGATCATAATTAAAATGATATTATCTACTCTTATCTGAAGCTTCTTACGTACTAGTCATCTTGCTGAGGACTTTATTTGCATTGTTAAATTTCTGTGATGAGATGGTTAGCAGGCATTATCAGTCCTACCTTAGAGCAGCGGAAGCTGCCTTGGGATCTTGCACAGTTTACCCAAGATCACTTAGTTTATAAGGTGAGAACTGGCATTCGAACCAAGCTCCCTGGTACCAGATCCCATGCTCTTTATCTTTGTGCTTTACTGTGTACCTAAAATTCAGATGAAATTTTCTTCTTGATTAATTTTTAATATAATAGTTGATATTTATAAAATAATGCGTTAAATGCAATTTAGCTACGATATGCTAAATTTATATCTTTATGTTTTAACCTTTATATCTTCAGTAATTTTTGTCAGCTTTTTTTTTTTTTTTTTTGGATACCAACTTTTGTGCAAGCATTGAAAGGTATGAAATCTCAGATAATTAGCGATGCCAGCAACCTGGAAAATGCAGTTGAAAGTCATGGTTTTGGTAGAAAAAGATGCCTCAGGCATAAAATTCTACTAGAAAGCTCACCGATGCTTGTAAAATAAAGAGTCATGCCATTAGAAAAATAGAGAAGGGTTCTGGGCTTTTGTTTCTTTTTTTTAATTCTAACACTATTCTTCCTGGTTTCCAGTATTTTTCTGCATATAGGACCTATAAAGTAGTTCCATCTTTTTAACTATTTTGTTGATGGAAGGGGTATATAGGATATTCACATGCTATTACAAATTTGTGAGATTCCTTGAGAGACTGTATTTCAGAACCCAATAGCTAGAATACGCAAGGATTCTAATGACACATTTTTTTAATGACACATTTTTGTTTTATTTTGTTGATTTTTTTGGGGGGGTGAGGGTTTTTTTTATTTTTTATTTTTACATAAAATAACAATAACACCAAACTTATAAACCCATATATCTTATTCTCATCTTTTAGGACAATATTATTATAGAAATGTCACTTATTTGTATTATGTCTGAATTACTTAATTCATAAGACATATATATTCTATTCTCTTCTCTTGGGCTAATACTGTTATAGGGATTCTCACATGCTTATAATAAATATTATAAACAATGCTTATAGTTAATAGTAATACATTCGTATTACCAAAGTGAAGTAACATTTTACATTTGGCATTTTTCTTTTTTGCTGAATTTTCTAAAGCATGATCTGTACACTATAAAAAATGTTATTTTACCATAAAGAATAATGAGAATGATGCAGATTTGTAAATGTTTAGTGAATTCTACCATTTACCAAATTTGTTAAATTACTTAAGGCAAAGTCATAGTAAAGAGTCACCATTTTTTTTTTAAAGATTTTATTTATTTATTTGACAGAGAGAGAGACACAGCGAGAGCAGGAACACAAGCAGGGGGGTGGGAGAGGGAGAAGCAGGCTTCCTGCCGAGCAGGGAGCCCGATGTGGGACTCGATCCCAGGACCCTGGGATCATGACCTGAGCTGAAGGCAGACGCTTAACGACTGAGCCACCCAGGCGCCCAAGAGTCACCATTTTAAAAATTGTGTTTCCTAAAATGAAATGGTGGCATCTTACTTGCTGATTCTTATATCTAACTATGCTGGGTTTTTTTTTTTTTTTTCTATTATATACACAGAATTCATTGGTGGAACTGCAAGTTTCATAATTAAATATAAAAACTGAGGAGTTCACGCAGATATGCTAATAACTCCATTAAACTTCTCTCTTTATATGTAAATTCAAGCCCAGATGTTGCATCATTTGCAAATCTTGCAATTAAGGCATTTTATAACTTCAGTTATGCAAAGGGGCAGCAGACTGGAAAATGGGTAAAATTGCTTGGCTAGGACATTACCATGGCAACGTGCTGACCTCCATTCGATTAGTTACCACTGAAGATTCAGCTATTAATTATAGTGGTCAAAAGTGGGTATCGTCTGCATCTCTTCTTACCTTTTTAATATGGACATTTTTCACTCACCATAAATCTTTGACTTTTAGAGCCAAGGCGCCCAAACTGAAGGATTAAAAGTGATACTGCTTAAGTACTGATGGAAGTAAGGGTCAGGAAAGGAATCTCATTTATCAGCCATATTCAAGATAGTTCTTCAACTTTCCATAATCGAAGCACTCTGTCAGGCCAGCTTCAAAGTGAATGTTCATTACCGCTCATTTTCCTCATTGAACCCTTTGCATTCTGTGTGTCAGCAATTACCTCTCACTTTAGAAAGCTGTCCTTAATTAGGGCCACAATAGTCACGAAGGGGCCTCTGAAATAGATAGATGCCCCATTTTTGGTTGAGTTTTACATTTTCCAGCAAAAAAGTTATTATTTTCTTGGCAGAATATAAAAGAAGTGTTGTGAGTTAATTACAGAGGTACTTAATAAATGATGAAACGTTTTTCATTTGCATTTTAGCAGACTTGAACATAAGAATCTTGTATTTGATGAAGTTAAAACATACCGTTTTTGCAGAACATGTTTTAATCACTGCATCCACAGTCCTAAACTAAACACTCTTCAGGTACACCAAAGTGTGATCAGTCACTGTAATACATCCATACTACAGTGCTCATGGTTTCTTCATTCAACAAGTATTCTACTGACCATCTTCTCTGTACAAGACAGTGTTCTATGTGCTGAGTATACAGTGATGTCAAAGAGTGGTAAGATCCCTACTTATTTGGAAAAAGATAGAAAATCATCAAATTAAGAGGAAAATATCAGTCAGTGAGAATTTGTATGTCAAGGATTAAAACGGAGCTAAATCAGTTATAAGGTATCCATTCCAGATAGTGGTAGTAATAGTGTTAGTAGTGTGTGTAGGTGGAGATAAGTGAACATATTAAAAAATTTTTTTTATTTTATTTATTTCTTTTACATAAAATAATAACACCAAACTTATAAACCCATATATCTTATTCTCATCTCAGGACAATATTATTATAGAAATATCACTTAACTGTATTATGCCTGAATTACTTAATTCGTAAGACCTACATATTCTCTTCTCTTCTCTTAGGCTAATACTGTTATAGGGATTCTCACATGCTTATAATAAATATTATAAAGGATGCTTTGAAAGTAAATTTAAACTTTAGAAGTAAATTTAAAGTTCACATAAAAATAAAGATGCTTACTGTTCACTTGATTTCACAACAGATGCATGAATGAGAATGTTAGTTCTGATAAATTCCTTTTGTTAGAGTTCAAAATCAAGATTTCTGTTTTCTTCTTCTTCTTCTTCTTCTTTTTTTTTTTTTTTGCTATTTTGAATTGCATTGGTTCACTGGTTGTGAACATTCCTGGTGCACATGTATAAAAATTTTGCTGTCAGTATTCTCAGAGGTGCACATGTATAAAAATTTTGCTGTCAGTATTGTCAGAGGTGGAATTGCTAGGATTTACTATAATGAATACTCAAAACTTGCCTCAACAGAGTGAAGAGATTAATTGTAGTCTAGTCAACAATGAAATATTATACAATCATGAATTACAGCTAAGTAAAAGCAATCAATGATATAATCTTAACACAAATTTGAGTAAAAAATCAGGACCTGCAAAACTACATGCTAGTTTTTACAAAAAAAAAAATTTTAAGAAAATAACAGTTTCAGAATACCTATATATGATAAATGTTGAATTTTTTCCTTTAAGGAAATAACAGTGATAAAATGCAGGATATTAGGACACCCAGGTGACTCAGTTAAGTCCCTGCTTTTGTCTCAGGTCATGATCCTAGGGTCCTGGGATCGAGTCCTGCATCGGGCTCCCTGCTCCGTGGGGAGCCTGCTTCTCCCTCTGCCCATTACTCCCCCTGCTTGTGCACTCTCTCTCTGACAAATAAATAAATAAAATCTTTCAAAAAATGCAGGATATTGATATTCTCAATTTAAGGAAGCAAACAAGGAGTAGGGAGAGAGCACATAGAATCATGTAACTTTTTGGTAAGCTACTTTTTGATTTAGAGTATTAGTTAATTGTTATGCATTATATTTTTAAAAAATTGAAGAAGAAGAAGAAAGAGAGAGAAGAAAAAATAGAAAAGAGGGAGGGAGGGAGGGAAGGAAAAACAGGAGAAAGAGAGTCATGGATCAATGATGACAATGTGTCATGAGCCAGAGATTATGAATAATCCAATTATTTGAATATAAAGTTCTTTAAAAATAAAAATAAATGTCTATTTTATAACTATTACATTTCTTATACAAAAGACTTGGTTGAAAAATAAACAGAATATTTTTTAGAAATTTCTTTTTAACAATGGCATGCTTGCTTCAAATATAAGAATTGTTGATACATCTATTTTAATACATGTTGATTTGATTGGGTTTTTTTAAAAGATTTTATTTATTTGAGAGACAGAGAGAGAGAGAGAGAAACAGCATGAGAGGGGAGAGGGTCCGAGGGAGAAGCAGGCTCCCCGCCATGTGGAACTCAATCCCAAGATTCCGGGATCATGACCTGAGCTGAAGTCAGTCGCTTAACCAACTGAGCCACCCGGGTGTCCCCATGTTGATTTGATTGTTAAGCAACTTTTCCATGCACTCATCTCTGTTTTAATTATATTAAGCAAAAGTAGCTGAGATCAAACAATAAAAATCTGGTAAAATGGGTGCAGTAAGAGGATTGCGGTGGTTTTATCAAGAAATTCTTGTGACTAAAAGTGCAAATCCTAGGCTTGTTGCTTTGTGCTCTTGGTGTCACATCCCTGATAGTAGCTGAAATTTTACAGTGGGTGTCAGTAGCTAGAAGACCTGTTTATTTTTAAAGGTCAAAGTTGGTTAACACTGGCATGAATATATTTGATATTTTGTATTCCCATCAAAACATTATTATATCCTATGTTCCCTGAAATGCAGTCAGTACCCTTAGCTTTCACATCATTCTAAAAAACAAACAAACAGCAAAAATACCACATATAGCACAATTAATCTCTTCTCTCACCAAGCACATTACCTGTACTTATTTTGAAGGTATTACTTACAAAAATCAGTTAAGACTGGCCAAAAATGAAGCTATCTTTTCAAAATTGACAAGAAGCAATTGGTAGCAGGAAATGATAGTGTGGAATTAAATCAAAAGAGCTGCCTACTTTATGGGCATTTGTAAGTCTCAATACCTACCCCCCCTTTTTTTATGTTTTTAGAGATTTCAAGCTTTGACTAAGGTTTCATCATTCATCATTTTATTCTCTGAAAACTTCAGACCTCTGACGCATTTTGGCAGTCTTGAACTTGAAAACAGTGCTCTTGTGCCTGAGGGCATTAAGAAATCAGTGTGTCTAGGAACATGGATTATCATTTAAACCTCTTGTTACTTTAGCATCTTAAATAATTGCTTGACTCTCATTGTATGTAAAATTAAAAGTTAGTGACATTGTGATAACTCTGCTTAGTCTTTACTTGGCTCTTTGGGAAAGCCACATTCAAATGCTATTTAAGTTTCTAAGTACCCATCTTGATTAATTTTCCTTTTTCATTTCTTTAGGGTTCCTATTTTTTATTCCTCTTCTCTTTACTGTATTTCTCACCTGGCCACTTACTTATGTCTTTCTTTTCCTTTCTTTAAGCTATTTTATTTTTCTGATTTTAAAATAATAAAAATGTAGTTGGTTAAGATGGAGGAGGAGTAGGGCCACCCTGAGCTTGTGTCCTTCTTCGAACATAGCTAGGTAAATATCAAATAATTCTGAACACCCAGAAATTGGAGGTCTTAGAGGACAAACTGCATGTCTACAAGCAGAAAAAAATGGCCCCTGGAAGGTAGGAGCTACAGAGAATTGATTGGGAGAGAAAAGAGACTGTTTGGGTGAAGGGGAGGAACACCTGATGGTGGAGATAGGAGTGAAAGAGAGAGAAAGAGTGAAAAAAAAAAGAGTGAAAACACACACAGGGGACTGCACAAGAAAATTGTTCCCCAAAACCGTGAACTGTGAAAAAGGAGAGAGTTTATACCACCAATTTTCTATAAAAAGTGGACTGCAGAGTCTAAAGTTTTGGAGGTCAGCACCATTGCCAGGGTCATGCATGGCTAGCTGAACAGTGCTCCAGTGAGAAAGGAAGTCAGAGCCCTGCGGGCAGGCAGTGCAGTCTGAGGATCCCTTGGGTTGCACAGGGGAAGTGGTTTCCCTGCTTGAAGTGCATTTGATGGAGGTGATATGGCCTCTCCATGGGCAAAGCACCCTGTGGGTGCCATTGAACTGTCTCATTCACCAACATAGGAGCAGAGATGCTGGTTGAAGGCAGCAGAAACTGGCACCTGCTGTGTGCTGTAATTTACCATAAACTCTGAACCACTGTGCAGGTTTGCAGCTGTTTTCTGGGACAAGCCTGCACTGTCCACAACACAGCAAGACCCTTTCCCAGAGGATCAGAATCTCTGAAGTGTGGCACTTTGAAACCCAGCCAGGCCTAAGATAAAACACAGGAGTGTCATACTGCCTGACAGTTGGACAACTTTTACAAAGACAGGGTGAAGGCCCGGATCTGATGGAAGCCATAGACACAGGAGAAGCAACTGTTTGCTGTCCATGAGGGCTTCCTGAAGAGTGGCTGGCATAAGCTGCCTGTTCCAGAGATAAGACAGTGGAGAGGAGCCATTTTCACCACTTGCCCACCAGCAGCGACCCACCTGAGTAAGAGAAAAACAGCTTCACCAAGTGGAGACCAGAGCTGCTTACATCAAGCCCCACCCCACTGTGCCTGGCAGGCACATCTCTACTAGGGAAAGTCCACCTGAGAATCAGAGCAGCAGGCCCCTCCCCCAGAAGACCAGCACAAATCCAGCACAGACACCAAGTCTATCCATCATAGAGTACTGCAAAATTTCAGCTTCAGGGGCAACAAGATATAACTTCCTTTGGGGTTTTTTGTTTGTTTGTTTTTGTTTTTGTTTTGGATACAGAAAGAGCAATTTTTAAATTTAATTTTATTTAGGGGCACCTGGGTGGCTCAGTCAGTTAAGAATCTGCCTTTGGCTCAGGTCATGATCCCAGAGTACTGGGATGTGCCCCGCATCAGCCTCACTGCTCAGTGGGGAGTCTGCTTCTCCCTCTCCTGCTCCCCCTGCTTGTGCTCTCTCTCTCTGTCAAATAAATAAATCTTTTTAAAAATTTAATTTTATTTACTTTAATTATTTTTAATTTTTAATTTTTTTTCTATCAAGCTTCTCTTAACAAGCAGACCAAAACACCCTAGGATCTTCCTTCCTTCCTTTATATTTTACTTTAAAATTTTATTTTAATTTAATTTGTTTTATTGTTTATTTTTGTTTGTTTGACCTCCAAAATGACAAGATGGAGGAATTCACCCCAAAATAGAGAACAGGAAGAAATGACAGTCAGATATAAGTAAGATGTCTGAACTAGAATTTAAAACAACAATTATAAGGGTACCAGCTGGGCTTAAAAAAAGCATAGAAGATAGTAGAGAATCCCCTACTGAAGAAATAAAAGAACTAAAATCTAGTCATGCCAAAATTAAATGCTATACCTGAATGGATGCCATAACAATGAGGACAGATGAAACAGAGGAACAAATCAGTGATATAGACGCTAAAATTACAGAAAATAATGAAGCAGAAAGAAGAGGGAAACAAAGGTAAAGGATCATGAATGTAGACTTAGGAAACTCAGTGACTTGCTGAAATGTAATAACAGTCATATCATAGGAGTCCCAGAAGATGATGAGAGAGAAAAAGGGGCAGAAGGTTTATTTGAGCAAATTATAGCTGAAAACTTCCCTGAGTAAGGACACAGACATCAAAACCCAAGAAGCACAGAGAACTCCCATTAAATTCAACAAAAGCCGGCCATTTCCAAGGCATATCGTAGTCAAATTCCCAAAATACACAGACAAGGAAAAAATCCTGAAAGCACCAAGAGAAAAAAAAAGTCCTTAACCTACAAGGGAAGGCAGATCAGGATTGCCTCAGATCTATCCACAGAAACTTGGTAGGCCAGAAGAGAATGGCAGGATGTATTCAATATGCAGAATGGGAAATATATGCAGCCAAGAATACTTTATCCAGCAAGGCTGTCACTGAGAATAGAAGAAGATATAAAGAGTTTCCCAGACAAACAGAAACTAAAGGAGTTAGTGGCCACTAAACCAGCCCTGCAAGAAATATTAAAGGGGACCCTTTGCATGGGGGAAAAAAGAACAAAAGCAACAAAGACTAGAAAGGAACAGAGAACATTGTCAGAAATATTAACTTTACAGGCAACACAACGGCACTAAATTCATATCTTTCAATTATCACTCTGAATGTAAATGGACTAAATGCTCCAATCAAAAAAAAAAGATCTATCTATATGTTGCCTACAAGAGATTTATTTTGGACCTAAAGACACCTGCAGATGGGAAATGAGGGGATGGAAAACTATCTGTCATGCTAATGGATGTCAAAAGAAAGCCGGAGTAACCATACTTATAATCAGACAAATTAGATTTAAAACTAAGACTGTAACAAGAGATGAAGAAGGGCATTTTATCATAATTAAAGGGTCTATTCATCAAGAAGATCTAACAATTATAAATATTATGCACCCAAATATATAAATAAATTAAAAACAAACATAAAGAAACTCATTGATAATAATACAATAATAGTAGGGGATTTTAATACCCCCCTTATAGCACTGGACAGATCATCTACACAGAAAGTCAACAAGGAAACAATGGCTTTGAATGACACACTGGACCGGATGGACTTAACAGATATATTCGGAACATTTCATCCTAAAGCAACAGAATACACATTCTTTTTGAGTGCACATGGAACATTCTCCAGAATAGATCGCATACTGGGTTACAAATCAGCCCTCACAAGTACAAAAGACTGAGATCACACCATGCGTATTTTCAGACCACAGTGCTATGAAACTTGAAGTCAACCACAAGAAAACATTTGGAAAGACCACAAATACATGAAGGTTAAAGAACATCCTACTAAAGAATGAATGAATTAACCAGGAAATTAAAGATGAAATGAAAAAGTACATGGAAGCAAATGAAAATGAAAACACGAAAGTCCAAAATGTTTGGGATGAAGCAAATGCAGTCATAAGAAGGAAGTACATTGCAATACAGGCCAACCTCAAGAAGCAAGAAAAATCTCAAATATGCAACCTAACCTTACACCTAAAGGAGCTAGAAAAGAAACAGCAAATAAAACCCAAAGCCAGCAGAAGAAGGGAAATGATAAAGATTAGAACTGAAATAAACAACATAGAAAAACAATAACAACAAATAAATGAAATTAAGTGCTGGTTCTTCAAAAGAATTAATAAAATTGATAAATGCCTAGCCAGACTTATCAAAAAGAAAAAAGAAAGGACCCAAATATATAAAATCATGAATGAAAGAGGAGAGATCACAACCAAACCACAGAAATACAAACAATTATAAGAGAATATTATGAAAAATTATGTGCCAATGAACTGGGCAATCCAGAATAATTGTCCAAATTTCTAGAAGCATACAAACTACCAAAACTGAAACAGAAAGAAATAGAAAATTTGAACAGACCCATAACCAGCAAAGAAATTGAATCCGTAATCAAAAATCCCCCAAACATTCAAAGACATGTTAATACCTATTCTTCTCAAATTGTTTCAAATCCTTTCAAAAAACAGAAATGGAAGGAAAACTTCCAAACTCATTCTATGAGGCCAGCATTAACTTGATTCCAAAAATCAAAGACCCCACTAAAAAAGGAGAGTCACAGGCCAATTCACAGATGAACCTGGATGCAGAAATTCTCAACAACATACTAGCGAATTGAATTCAACAGTACATTAAAAGAATTATTCACCACAAACAAATGGGATTTATTCCTGGGATGCAGGGCAGGTCCAATGTTTGTAAATCAATCAATGTGATACCCCCATTAATTAAAAAAATGGTAAGAACCATATGATCCTCTCAATAGATGCAGAAAATGCATTTGACAATATATAGTATTCATTCTTGATAAAAACCCTCAACAAAATAGGGATAGATGGAACATACGTCAGTACCATAAAAGACATATAGAAAAGAACCATAGCTAATATCATCCTCAATGGGGAAAGACTGAGAGCCTTTCCCCTGTGGTCAGAAACAAGACAAAGATGTTCACTCTCACTATTACTATTTAAGATAATACTGGAAGTCTTAGCCTCAGCAATCAACAACTAAAAGAAATAAAAGGCATCCAATTTGGCAAGGAAGAAGTCAAACTTTCATTATTTGCAGACAATATGATACTCTATGAGAAAACCCAAAAGAGTCCACCAAAAATTTGCTAGAACTAATACATGAATTCAGCAAAGTCACAGGACATAAAATCAATGTATAGAAATCTGTTGAATTCCTATACAACAATAATGAAGCAGTAGAAAAAGAAATCAAAGAATCAATCCCATTTGCAATTGCACCAAGTAGAGTAAGATACCTAGGTATAAGCCTAACCAAAGATGTAAAAGATCTGTACTCTGAAAACTATAAAACATTGATGAAAGAAATTGAAGACGACACAAAGAAATGGAAAAGCCTTCCATGCTCATGGATTAGAAGAACAAACATTGTTAAAATGTCTGCACTACCCAAAGCAATCTACACATTTAATGCAATCCCTATCAAAATAACACCAGCATTTTTCACAGAGCTAGAACAAATAATCCTAAAATTTATGTAGAACCCCAAAAAACCCCAAATAGCTAAAGCAATCCTGAACAAGAAAAACAAAACTGGAAGCATTACGATTCCGGATTTCAAGCTATATTACAAAGCTGTAGTCATCAAGACAGTATGGTACTGATACAAATAGACACATAGCTCAGTGGAACAGAACAGAAAACCCAGAAACTGACCCACAACCATATGGTCAATTAATCTTCAACAAAGCAGGAAAAAGTATCCAATAGTAGAAAGACAGTCTTTTCAACAAATAGTGTTGGGAAAACTGGACAGCAACATGCAGAATGAAATTGTATGACTTTTTTACACTATTCACATAAATTCAAAATAAATGAAAGACCAAAATGTGAGACAGGAATCCATCAAAATCCTGGAGAACACAGGCAGCAACCTCTTTGACCATGGCCATAGCAACTTCTTAGTAGATACATCACCAGAGGCAAAGGAAACAAAAGCAAAAATGAACTACCGGGGGGACACCTGCATGGCTCAGTCGATTATGTGTCTGCCTTCGGCTCGGGTCATGATCCCAGGGTTGTGGAATTGAGCCTCACATAGGGCTCCCTGCTCGGTGGGGAGCCTGCTTCTCCCTCTCCCTCTGCCCCTCCTCCGCTCATGCTCGCTCTCTCTCTTTGTCAAATAAATAAATAAAATCTTTGATGGGTATTAAAGAGGGCACATACTGAATGGAGCACTGGGTATTATACGCAAACAATGAATCATGGAACACTACATCAAAAACTAGTGATGTAATGTATGGTGATTAACATACCATAAATAAAGAAAAAAAATCTTAAAAAAAAAGAACTATTATAACCTTATCAAGCTAAAAAGCTCTGCACAGTGAAGGAAACAATCAACAAAACTAAAAGGCAGCCTACAGAATGGGAGAAGATATTTGCAAATGATATATCTGATAAAGGGTTAGTATCCAAATCTATAAAGAATTTATCAAACTCAACACCCAAAAAATGAATAATCCAGCTAAAAAATGGGCAGAAGACATGAATAGACACTTTCCCAAAGTAGACATCTAGATGGCTAACAGACACATGGAAAGATGCTCAACATTAGTCATCACCAGGGAAATGCAAATCAAAATTATGATGAGATACCACCTCACACCTGTCAGAATGGCTAAAATTAACAACACAGGAAACAACAGGTGTTAGCAAGGATGCAGAGAAAGGGGAATCCTCTGGCACTGTTGGTGGGATGCAAACTGAGGCAGTCACTCTGGAGAAGAGTGTAGAGGTTCCTCAAAAAGTTCAAAATAGAATTACCCTATGATCCAGCAATTGCACTATAGGTATTTACCCAAAGGATACAAAAATAAAGATTCTCAAGGGTACATGTGCCCTGAAGTTTATAGCAGCATTATCAACAATAGCCAAATTATGGAGAGAGCCCCAATATCCATTGACTGATGAATGGATAAAGATGTGGTATATGGGGCACCTGGATGGCTCAGTCAATTAAGCATCTGACTCTTGATTTCGGTTCAGGTCACGATCTCAGTGTTGTGAGGTCAAGCTCCACATCAGGGTCCATGCTGGGTATGGAGCTGGCTTAAGATTCTTTCTCTCCCTCTCCCTCTGCCCCTCTCCCCTTTAAAAAAAGAAGATGTGGAATGTGTGTGTGTATATATACACACATATACATATACACATGGAATATTACTCAGCCATCAAAAAAGAATGAAATCTTGCCATTTGCAATGACATGGATGGAGCTACTATGCTAAGTGAAATCAGTCAGTCAGAGAAAGACAAACACTGTATGACTTCACTCATATATGGAAATTAAGAAACAAAACAGATAAACATATGGGAAGGGGAAAAAAGAAAAGAGAGTGAGAGAGAAAGGAAAACAAATCATAAGAGACTCTTAACATTAGAGAACAAACTGAGGGTTGTTGGAGGGAGGTGGGTGGGAGATGGGCTATATGGCTGATGGGTATTAAGGAGGGCATTTGTGATGAGCACTGGGTGTTGTATGTAGGTGATCAGTCACAGAATTTTACTCCTGAAACTAATATTGCACTGTATGCTAACTAACTGGAATTTAAATAAAAATTAAAATAATAATAAAAATGCTTTTTAAAGTGTCATAAGTTATAGAAATATTTTTTTAAATGCACATTCTCTATAATCTGAATACTCACACCTGTATACTATGAGCTCTTTTGCATGTGTTCTTCCAATTTTTTTTAAATCTATGTCTATATTAACAGGTCATTTTACTATTATACAAAATTTAATCATACTTTACTTACTGTCTTGAAACTTGCTTTCTTAATATATCTTGAATCATACTTTCCTAAGTCAGGATATAGAAACCTGTCTCATTCATTTAAAAGTTGAATAACATCCCATTAAGTAGCTGTTGAACTCAACAGCTAAATTATTATTACTTAAATTATTTATTTAATTAATCCTTTATCAATAGTTTTTATGCTCTCACAAAGAAAAATGCACTATCAATTTCCATAAGATAAATTCCTAGAGTGGGGCCATCTGTCATAGGCCTCATTAAGAAAAATTGGGTTTGAGTAGCTAGTCAGGAGTTCAATTTTGGACACACTGATAGATCAGCTCCCTTAGAAACCTTTGAGGGAGGCATCAATTATAGAATTGAACTTGAATATTCGAGTCTGAAGCTTAGAGAAATTATTAGGTTTAAAATAGACATTTCAGATAATCTTTGCTCTTCTGGTTTATCATAATGCTATTTGTCTGTGATGTATTTTCTAGGAAGGGGGAGTGTGAAGGACGTGTATTGAATACATTTTTGTCTGTTTAAACATATAAAAATATTTTGTACATACATGAGATATATAACTCATGTATAATGTATATGAAATATATAATCCATTACAGAGATTTGCATATATATGTATATATCCACATACATATAATATGTGTTAGGTCAATATTTTGCTCTGTAAACTATTGGCTGTTTGGAGCTTTTTACTCTGCTGTGCCTTCTCCTTCTGCCATTTCTTTTGGTAATGGTATCCAGTTTTTCCACATAATGGCTAACCAGGACAGACAAGTCCTAGAGCAGAACCTAATACATATTTAAAAAGGAAGCTTAATATTTAGATTAAGCAAATTCAGGGAATGCTGACTTTTAAAAATTGGCTAAGGAATTGGCGTTTTTTCAGGATTAATGGAAGTACTTTGACATGAAACGAGCAAAGTAAATAAATAAGTAAATAACATTGCTACCACTGAGGGTTAATCAACAGTTGTACATGTGGGAGCTAGGAAAATCTATGGCCAGAGGCATTGTCCTGTCTTTAGAGGATTTAGAGGATCGAGGAGCCATTATCAATCTAGAGTTCTAGGAAAATTGTCTTCCTTTTTATGCTTAAGGACCCTTCAGAAAACTGCGTAGCAAATATTCCCATTTCCAGACTTGCTTTGTGAATTGAAGACTTAGGTATGGATTCAGTGATCCTCAAGTGTGGTCAAGTGTTTGGAGAACCTTGTTACTGGTCAGTAATAAAATAAATATAGTAACTGTGTAAGCCCAAGAAAGGATTATAGCAATTTTACAGAGTTATTTTATGTTTATGGAACCAATAAAAATAATTTAAAAATTGGATGTATACCTTGTTTTTGGATTTTTAATTTTGTTTTTGTGCAATTAATTTTTAGTGTATTTTACAAAAATACTATCTGCAAGGGATTAAAAATTTTTAACAAGAAAGTTACTGGTCCTTCACCGGTGATAGTTTGAAAAGTGTTAGAGATGACCCAGGAGAAGTATATAGAGACTATAGTGAATTAAAAGATTAAGATCAAAACTACAATTCTCAACTGAACACTCAGGCTTCTTGAGTGAAGACCAGAAATTCAGTTCACTCTTGGTATGACATAATGTGTGAAAAGATGCTCCAGGTCATAGAACTGAGAGATGGGCTACACCTTTATTTAGAGCCACAACACTTTCGAAGGGCACCCTTGTAACTGCTTCATCAAATAGAAACATTAATTGGAGTTTTAAAGCAAGACCAATAGAACTTACAACAGCTCAAATGTGTTGTACATAGATCATTTTTATTTAGCTCTTTCTAGTGATTATGTGGAAATCATTTCCAGTGTTGTAGTTAATTTTAAAATATTAAGAGCTTAGTTGTTGCAATCCCCCTGAATGATATCAAGAGCCATTACATTATGGACTAATGATTTGGCAAATTTAATTATGTAAATCAAAATTATTTTGACATTTAGATGCTCAAAAAGAACCTACAGCTATTGAATGTTTATGGGCTTACTCATTTTAAGCACTTAATGTTTCTCATCAATTAAAGTTTTCTCTTGTGTAGATATCCTAGTGATGATTGAGGATATATAATTTTTTTTCTTAAAAAATACTAAAATGTGAAAAGAGTAATGGAGCATTTCATACCATCTAAGATAGAGAAAATTTCTCAACAAAAGTAATGAGAAATGAATGATTGATTAGCCATAGAAGCAACCACTTTTAAATGGGTAGCTAGACTTCTTTTAACTATAATAAACTTGTCATCTAAATTATTAATTTCATTTACATGTTAATTGAACCTATCTAATTAGTGTAATCTGAGTAAGAGAATATTCTCTGAAGTAGGTACAGCACTTCAGTTTCTGGAAATTCTTGATTCTGAGTGGGCCAGATTACAAGGATAGAATGTGGAATTTTTGGCCACCTGAAGAAGCTAAAGTAGGTAAAAAATTTACTGGAGATATTGAGTTTTCATATTACCTATTTCTATTTTGTATTACCTATTTACCTTAGTACGTTTTGGTTGAGGCCTTGTGGATTCCAAAATAGCTAGGATATCTGAGTTCCCTACCCTAAGGAACTCAGAACTTTCTGGAGGATTAAAGTGAACACAGTCAAAGGGGAAAATTGGGTAATGCTAATGACAGAAAAGTGAGGAACACTTAACCCAATCTCAGGAAGTTGCAGATTTTCCCCTGTCAATTCAACAGCGTATCTAGACTTAAGGCATTCCTTAGCAAAGTGAAAGAATCAAGGGGAAAAAGGAAATGAAGTGAATAGAAGAAAAAGCATACAGGAACTGGGAACAGTGTACCAGAATCAAGAAGTCAGGAAGAAGAACAAAGGGCACAGTTTATGTATCTGAATCAAGTGTAAAGCATGGAGTAAACGGAAATGAGCCCAGAGAAGTCAGGGAGGAAGGGCATGGAATGTCTTTTATAATCTGTTGAAGAAACTGGACTCAATTCCATAAAGGAATACAGAACTGCAGAAGAATCTACAGGTGAGTCAGGGTCAGATCTGCATTTCATGTAAAGCAATATAGCAGCCATAAACATTTTAGAGGAAATATGTCAGAGGAAAGAAGTGTGGTGAGAAAATTAGGTACTAAATAAAAAAGACTCATCCAAGAAAGTGTATCAGTCGTTATCTTAGTTTGTTCTACTATAACAGAATAGCATAGACTGGGTGGGTGGCTTATAAACAACAAATTTATTTTTCACAGTTCTGGAGGCTGGGAAGTACAAGATCAAGGCATCAGCAGATTCAGTGTCTGAAGGGGTTCTGATTCCTGGTTCATAGTGAGCCACCTTCTTGCTGTGTCCTCACATGGTGAAAGGGGCAAGAGAGTTCTCTGGGGTCTATTTCATGAGGATACTAATCCTGTTCATGGGGGCTCCATCCTTTTGACCCAATCAGCTTTCAAAGACCCTATCTCCTAATACCATCACACTGAGGTTAGAATATCAGTGTATGAATTTAGGGGGGAGGGACACAAACATTCAGTCCATAACAATGGCAAAATGGAACAGACATGCTTGAGAGACATTTAAGAGAGAAACTATAAAGGATGTGGGAGATGAAGAAAAAGAAAGGAACAGGAATGGCTCCAAGTTTTTCCCTTGGGCAAATGGTTGAGTATTGGTATTACCAATAGAAAGAACAGAATATTTAAGAAGAGAAGGCAGGGTTAGGGAGGAAGAAGCTGAGTTCATATTGAAGCAGGGTGAGTTTGCAGAGCCTATGTAATGTGCAGGTGGAATGTATAGTTCGGAAAAGAACTCTGGGCTCTAGGATACATTTTGTTGTCTTTAGCATGTAGCTGCTAATTGAAGCCATGATGAGGCTGCCTGGGGAGCGGGTGAGAGGTGAGGGTGTCTCATATTCCTTAGCAAGTCTTTCCAAAGATTATTTAGCATTGCAATAGTCCTCCCTTACCAGTTTTGTCCTAACCCAAAAATGTCTATACATAGGGCTCCTGCCTTTACTTAGAAGAGCAGGAAATAATAACAGATAATTGACTGATCATAACCTACAGCTGAATAAAGAGAGGGACAAATCTTTAGGATGCAGGAAATAATTTGCCATTAATTCCAATTCTGATTGGAAGGAGTGAAGGCAGTTTCTCCAAATGGAAATGAAATTTGAGCTGAGACTTGAAGAATTACAGGTTGAGGTAAGAGATCATATAAGCACAGGCATTTAGCTGTGAAAGGCCTGGAACTGACGGATGTTGCCAAGATAATAAGCATATGGAGAGAGTGGGAAAAGGCCATCAAAAGGGGAGAGTTGAGCCAGATGATGGAACATAACAGAGACCAGATTTTATTTCATGGGTTATGTCCTATGAGGAAAGTTTTGAATAGTGAGGGTTATGACTAGAATTGTACTTTGCAAAAATTAAACAAGCAACTTTTATTAAAGGGATTGGTAAGAATCAGAGAAACTGTTGTGTCTAATTCTGATGGTCTGATTTGAAAAATGAAGAGCATCTGATGTTAGACAGTGACCAGTGGAAATGGAATGGAGAGTAAAGATGGGAGATTTGGGGCAGGGGGGATGATTTGAGAAGTTTAGTTTTGTTTAGTTAGTTGAGTTACATGGAATAAAATGAAATTTAATTAAATTTGGCCAAGGACAAAATATTTGGGGAGTGAGTAGTGACATTTAAGGCACAATTGAAGAAGTCAGAGCCAGCATTAGACAGAGGTAGACTCAGATTAGGAAAACCAGGAGAAAGTACTAGAAAGAAACGTACTATAAAGGTGGTCAGCAGAATCAAATGCTGCAGATACGAGTTGGATGAGGATCCGAGTCATTGCACTGGATTTATTGATTAGGAAGTCGCAGATAAAATTTGATAGAGTCATTGATTTCAGTGTGCTGGCAGGAGCCAAAGCTATCTTGTAGCTGAGGAGTGTGTGAAGAGGAAATGGAAATTAAATATAAACTATTCACTTGTTTCCCCTATTTTTTTCCTTTCTTAATTCCCAGCTTCTGATTTTTCTTTTTCACATTCTGCATTCTTATCTCTCTTTTTCATTGTAGTTCTTGGCCTGCCCAAGTTGTTAAGTCCTAGTAACAATATATTCTCAACTAAGACTTTTGATATGCTGTTTTCATCTTCACCATAACACAGCAAAGAAGATGTTGTTGTGCCATTTTACAGATGAAAAAACTGGAGTTCAAAGGAGTTACATTTCATACCCAAGGTTATTTAGCAAGAAATTTATTGAACTAAAGTATGATCATGCCTGATGTCAAATGTCATGGCTGTAGCTGCTGTACTATGTCTTCCTGTCCTCTCATAAATCCTCTCAGCTGAAATTCCAAAGTCCTAGATTAGACACTTCTCTATCATATTGCCCAGATTTTGCCTCACTCTACCCAAATCCCAACAATTTGGAGGTTTTGGAGCAATAGTGCAACAATAAAGGTAAATATATTCAATGGGCAATATTCTCAAGGTGTAAGAGTGGGGCTTGTTAACTTTATACCCCAGCCTCTCATAAGGGAGTCACTCACTGTCTTTGGATCGTGATAATATCAATGACCAAGACTCTGATCTTAAGCCATAAAATTCTTTTTCATATCGTATCAATCAGTGATATAATTTGTAACTCACCTTTATCTCCAAGCCCCAAAACACTTAAGTAGGGTTTTTAAAATTAACTATATTTCACATGTGTTTGTATATGTATATATATATATATATATATATATATATACATGTATGTGTGCATGTATGTAGATATATGTTCTCCACATGCGTGGACTAACATTTTCTTTCCCTTTCCTACTGCTATGAATATAGCTATTGTAGATAATGTTCAGACTGTTAGGAAAAAGAATAACTATTAAAATGTTTACTCTAGGGCCACCTGGGTGGGTCAGTCGGTTAAGCATCTGCATTCAGATCAGGTCATGATCCCAGGGTCCTGGGATTGAGCCCTGAGCCCTTCGTCGGGCTCCCTGCTCAGTGGGGAGCCTGCTTCTCCCTCTCCTCCCCACTCGTGGTCTCTCTCACTATTTCTATCACTATCTCTGCCTCTCTGTCAAATAAAATCTTTATTAAAAAAGATGTTTATAATCACAGTATGTAAAATATAATTTTAAAGTATCTGGGGTTAATTTTTCATATATTTAGTATATAACAGGTACAATACCTACTTTACCTGGTTGTGTAATTGGACTATGACCTGAAGTTCTCGATGATGACCAAATTTTAACCAGGCAATTTGATCATTATTATTAGGTGAGGTTCGTTCACTGTGACCCAAGTGTCCTGGTTGATGATACTCATTTCAAGTATAACTTGAAAAACATTATCAAAGTAATTTAACTTGGTTTCATATTTAATTTATATTGCACAATAAAACGCTGGTGAACTTGGGTTGTCTAAACAGAACCATGAAGTTCCTAGTATGTACAGGAGGTCCTGAATTCAAGTCAAACGAAAGCACCAACAGTGGAGTATTAATTAATTCTAATCCTGGTTTCTCAGAGCTCAGTCTCTTGAAAAGTGAAAAAAAAAAATCAGTCAAATTGATTATTTCATATCTACCATCTCTTTCTACCATCGAAGCCAAACTGGCTCTTAAACTTATTTCACAATTATTATTTTTTTAACCTCAAAAAATTTAATCAAACCAGTTTACTTCTTAGTTCCTTTATTATCAGCATATAAGCATACCTTTCTAAAATTAATTCTGTTATTGATTCTATTTTTGAATCTTGTTGATGTGTTTAAAAGATAACTAATACTGATTTAGAAAGTCTTTATCCTCAGCAGTGACAGAATTTCATCAATTGTTTATTGATTTGTTCTTGGGTAATACTTATATTTTATGGACATGGCATATATAACATTTCAGAATTCATTTAACTCAGAGGAAATGACACATTCATTTGCATATGTTGGACAGAGCGAACATTCACAAGGATATTTATTGTGGGAACACACTTTTATTGAGAAACTGACAAAGGTGCTGAAATGTATGTTTTCTGTAGCATAAAATGTCCCAGAGGAGTAGTTACAGGTGAGGGCAGTTAGATTTTAGAGTCATGTAAAGAGGACAGCTCTAACTCAAAATGATTTTTCAGATTAGTTATTGATAGATGACTGTGGAAACCCTGAGAACTGATGACAAATTGCCAATCTATTTAAAATAGAATTTAACTGAAATCTTAAACACATGTAATACAAACAAGATTCCCAAAAGCAATCATCTGCTTTTTCTATTACTGTAAAAGCAGTTGTTGAAAACTAAATCAAATTTAAGTAGGGTTTGTCAAAAACATAGAGTTTGGGCTTTTTTGTTGGCTTCAGTACTTCAGCCTCTTTATTTGCCCCATAAGCAGTAGTGGGCAAACAGAAGGCCATATTCTTTAGTAAACAGACTCAAAACTAAAATTAAAAATAAGGTTAATGTACAAGTCAGACAAAACAAAATTAATTGGATGTATTATAATTGAACATATAATGATTACTGTGCATCAGAGTAATCAGACATAAATAATAAGCACTTTTTGTTAATGTTTACTTACTATTATTACTTTTCTTATTATTTTAGGGCTATGTTTTGCTGACTCTTTGCTCATATAGCCTCTACACAGTTTTTTAAACTATGTACTTCTCATTATATGATATATAAAATAATTTTTACATATTATAATAATAAAAATAGAAGATATTAGACATTTCTTGAGAAAAAATGAACAGGACTATAAATATAGTAAATATAACATGATTTGATAAAAATAGGTTTTTATACATTACTTAAAAAGGCACAGCAGGTGCCTTTTTATCCATATATTTTGTCTAACATATATAGAAAATTTTGTAATCCCCCACAACAGTTTATTTCTGTTAAAAAAAATAATTTTAAAAATGAATTATACTAATGGCACTTATGAATTTGAAAAATCCTGACATAGGCCAAAACACTCCTCTCTTTCCTGAGGACCAAACAATGTTGTTAGTCAATGTGGGAATTTAAAATTCAAATACCTTCAGAGGCCAAGCAGGTAACTTATGTATGGGAAGCTCCTGGTGGAAGACCACCTGAGCAATAGAATCTGAGAGTTCTGGAAAATTTAGGCCTCAACTAAAGACATGCAATTTTTTTTTTTTTTTTTAAGATTTTATTTACTTGAGAGAGAGAGAATGAGAGAGAGCACAAGAGGGAAGAGGGTCAGAGAGAGAAGCCGACTCCTTGCCGAGCAGGGAGCCCCATGTGGAACTCGATCCCGGGACTCCAGGATCATGACCTGAGCCGAAGGCAGTTGCTTAACCAACTGAGCCACCCAGGCGCCGCACTAAAGACATGCAATTTAAAAAATGAAAAACCCGGAAGTGGGCCAAGCTAAATCCCTAGGTAACCGGCTGAGCACAAAGCTGCCATTTTGTGACTTGGCCCATTAAACACTATGCCTCGGTGTAGCCCCAAATAACTCCTTTATCTCTACGTAAAGTTTGATGAAAGATTTATTTAATCTACTGAGGAAGATCTCCAAGGAAGACGAGGGTATAGTTTTCAGAATACTCCCTTACTCCCCTGGGATGGGCTTTGCTTATTAAGATGGATTAAACTCTAGTTAACTAGTTTGGAGCTTCTAAAATCAGAGAAAAAAGAAATCAATAAGCAGCTAGTATTGCCATGGTAGTAATAATTAGCTTTGTCTGGCCATCTATGGTTTATGTCTAGGACTGTAAAGTGTAGTTTGAGGACAACGTGAAAAAGCAGGCCTCTGAGATTGGGGTGATTTCTTCCTTTTTTCTCTGGAGGTAGAAGGTAGCTAGCAAGATGAGATCCTCTTCCTGGAATCCTGCCCTGGGATATAGAATGTAAGGCACTTTTGGAGGCAAATTGACAGGTAATGGCTTTATCTTAGGAAAAACACGAAAGAAGAGAGGAGCGAGGGGAAAGCACCTCCCCAGGGAAACACCCCGTGCTCCTGAATTTAGGACACAATTATGACATTATAAAACATGAAAGCAGCCTCCTCTGACCCTAGGAATGAGAAGCACTGTCTTTTTGTTTCCTTTTATTGTCATTTCTGTATCTGAAGGGAATCCCACTCAGTTCTATTAAAATTGCTAAGAAATGGGGTGAAAACAGAGGGAAAGAGAGGGCATTGTGGATGTGTCAGGGAAAATAAAATGCTTTTCATAACATTGCTGCTACTCAAATGCATTTATGAAATGTTTTTATAGGCCAAAAAAATCTCATGAAGAGGTAAAAGTAGAACATGTTTTTTTCTCCTTTAACTTTACAAAATAACGTTCATTTTGGCGAAAAGAGCAAGAACTTATCATACAGCAGGGAGTCCTGAGTCGGGGTGGGGTGGTGATCTGTGCTTAGAGGCAGAGGGAGAGGGCAGATAAAGGAAATCTGCAAGTAGGAAACCAGTTAAAAGGATCTGTTGGACACAAACCTGGTCAGGTTCGTTCCATTGCTTCCTCACTCTCTCTACCCCCACCCAGACTTTATAAGAGAAATGATAAAACATCCTTATCCAAAACAACAGTTTTTCACTTGGTTATAGTCAACTGATGGACATCCATGAGTAGGGGAGGATGGTTCTCTTTAGGACTGTGTAAGAGCAGTGTGATACATGCTGAATACTATAACCACCACTGTTAGGAGCTGAATTACCATTAGTATTGCCATTCTCAATATTTATGAATTTAATTAAATCTTTATTTTTATCAATATATTAACTTCTCAAGTTTTCTTCTCAGCACACATTTTTATTATTATATCCTGTGGATCCTAATTTGAAATAAAGCCTTTAATTAAAAGAGATTTGCTCTCTCACACTACTAAATATATAATAATAATCTCTAAAATTTGCTTCTTATAATAATATTTTTCCTATGATCATGCATATACTAATTTCTATTAATATAATCAGGGTTACATGTAATAAATAGGATGTCTTACCTGAGATAAAAATATAGAAGAGACATATTTTATGGTTTTTATACACATTTAATAGCTGCCACTTGTTTGCCTTTATGCCAAAGATATTATATTATTTTAAGAAAGATAAATACAGCTAAGGAAATGGTAATAAAGATCTTCATAAAACTGACATGCAAGTTAGTTTTAATTAATGTTTTCATTTAAGAGTTCTATGCATTTTAGCTTTCATACACTTCATAAATTTCCATGTTTTTAACAGTTTTTTACTTAGGCAAAAGCCACGTGAATCTTGTAGTTTTGTTTTGTTTTGTTTTGTTTTAAATCATAGCTCCTTTCAGGTGTGTTTCTAAGCTAATTTTGTTACAAAAAGGTCAAATTATTTGACCTTCCTCATCCCATGAGCTTGTGAAGAATGAGGGATCAAATAGCTTCTGTATGGCTGCCAGAAATATCACCTATGTTTAATATACTACATAAGAGGAAGTCAGTAAGTGTCAAAGGAGGGATTTAAACCCAAAGCTCTCTGGCTCCATTCACTATGCTTTCTACCCCCTGGCCAAATCTGCATCCTTAATTCATATTGATCTATTATATCTTGTAAGGGGCATGAAGGGGTGACTATTCCTGTCTTGCTTACTGCTATCTAACTTGTTTTACAATGAATGAATAAAAGTATTTCACAATAAAGAGGACATTTATTTATAGTATTTAGAAAAATGGCTGTTCTATACTTCTATTTATAAATCAATTCCATTCTTCAATTATTGTATTCAGTCAGCAGAGATAATTTCGTCATTTTTTTGTTGTCATGTTGTTAAAAATTTGGTCATTTTATATGCTTGACTTATGAACCCTGAAACTGAATGATTTGTTTTAGATGAACTAAACTTTTTTTTTAAGATTTTACTTATTTATTTGACACAGAGAGACACAGCAAGAGAGGGAATACAAGCAGGGGGAGTGGGAGAGGGAGAAGCAGGCCCCCCGCTGAGCAGGGCTGAGCAGGGCTCGGATCCCAGGACCTGGAATCATGACCTGAGCCAAAGGCAGACGCTTAACGACTGAGCCACCTAGGCGCCCCTAAATTTTTTTTTTAATCCATTGTTTGGCTCTATTCTAGATGCTGTGAGTAATTCATAGGAAATATAATACATCTTTCTTGTCCTCAGGCAATTTAGACACTTGATGGAGAAATTAAACACAAGTAAAAGAAAACTTAAGAAATACCACAAGGATAAAACAATTAACTAATTGACATCTCTTTTAAAAATAGTCAGGTAAAGGAGGGATAATTAATGGAAACATTAATTGAAGGTTTTTCCATATAAATTACATAAGATTACTCCATTACAAAGGTATCCTGAAAAATAAGTGGAAGAAACATCTTAGGCTATTCATTTCAGTTTTTTATTTGTTTGTTTCCCTCATGCCAATCAGGACATCTAATAATAGGGCTTAGGGGCATTTAGAGAACAATATTTGCCTTCTCCCCTGTGCAATACGAAATCTACACTGAAACTTACCTCTTACTTGATATTGAAGCATTAGTCAAAATACCCACTGATTTGGAAAACTATTCACTTTACTTGAAAAGGCTTTAATATTTACGTTGTCATTTGAACAGCATGCCTCACATAATACTTCTCAGGAAGTCTGCTTTGTGATTTCAAAGCATAAATCTGAAAATTCCAGGTACTTATTCTTATAAATCACTCTCATAATTTTAAAATTACTTTATCCTTCAAAATTTCTTTCAAAAAACAAAAACAAAAGCAATTGAGACTCCATTAACTCATTAAACGAGTGAATCTGATCTATGCTGGTTTTGGCTTCCAGCAGCCTCCTCCCTTTACTTGGTTCCAGCTCCCCAGCTGTCAGGATCCATCGGTCTTTTCTAAGGTATGGTCCCATTCTCTAGAGAAGGAACCTCTAATCGCCTGCCCAAAAGCCAAGTAAAGGTGATATTAGAGTGCTGCATTCCCTCTATTTATCCCACCGGCCAACTCTCCATACACCGTGCCCAAAGCCCACTCCCATGTTTCTGCATCTGCAAACTCTCTGATGAATTTTTGGCAGAAAATAAACTCCATGCTTCTTATGATACTGGGAGAGGATGAAGTTGGGTTCTGGGATTCTAACTGCTTTTTAATAAGTATGTTTCTTAGATCATGTCTATTTCAGTCTCCACTCCAATCTTTGCTTTGGTGCCTCCAATTCCTGAGAATTTGTAAGATCTGCTGGCGAGCCAGCTTGCTTCTCAGAAATACTCCTTCTCTAGAACCCAAGATCCCACCTTCCTCCTTTATGTGAAATTCATCATTCTTTCATCTCCATATATTTTGGTTCCTAAAAGCAGAAACTTCCCGCTCTCAGTTCTTGGGGTCTTTGTTGTTTGGGTGGTTGTCAAAAGGAGAAGAAGGAAGGAAATATCTTTATTACTTTAATCTTAAAAGATGAAGAACCATATAACTTAAATGGTTATCAATTGCCTTCAGAAGACATGGTATAGATCAAACAATATTAATCAAAAGGTCTCTCTAATTTTTCAGTTTTATATGGAGAAGACTTATAGTAAATATTCTAAGATCCCTGTCTCTTGAGACATGTTGTTGTTATCATTTTTTAATTGATTTTTCATTTTTATTTTGTCTTGAATTTCATTTGATTGTTCCTTTGTTTTTTTTCTGTTTTGCCTCTTTGTCATTTCAGGAAACATAAAAAAATAAAAGAACATGCATTCTTGGTTCAAACTCTTGAGGCTTTTTAAGCTTGCAAATGAAATTTCTTTGCTGAACAATACAATATTGAGATGTGGAAGAGGAGATTCTAAAGTCAAACTCAAAAGCACGAGAGATTCATAAGAATCTGGTGTTTATAAAATATCAGTATGTGAATATTTAGAAATAGATATTTTGAAAAATATTAAAATTAAACCTGTAACTATGCAGGAAATTTTGTATAGATATTCAAAAAATTCACATATATTTATGTTTCAGAGGTCTGTCATGGTTTATTCAAAAACTGATTTTATACAATATTTTTTTTAATCTAACATGTACTGAGGACAAAGGTGAAAAACTATAGTTTCAGCCGTCAATTCACAAAGACAGATTTTTATTTCATTTAGGATTACAATTGTCTATGAATAAGTGACTCTAAAAATATTACTTCAACAAAAAAGAAGTTTGTTTCTTTAGCCAATAAATGTCCAGATGTAGAAATCTCAGTGCTGCTAAATCAACTTCTAGTTCTCTATTTCGCCATCTGTGGAGTGTGGCATTCCTCTTTGTGGTCTAAGATAATTCCAGACCCCACAGTTACTTTCCAGGCAACAGAATAGAAGACAAGGGCAAAGGGTGTACATCATCCATATTTTAAGAACGATTCCCCCAAATTGCCACACAATACTTCTATTTACATTCCATTGGTCAGTGTGACACCTAGCTATAAGGGATGTTAGACAGTGTCTTTATTCTGGGACAATGTGTGCCCAGTTTAAAGAAAACAAGTTTCTATTTGCTTTGGAAGAAAAGGAAAACAGATTTTTAAGGGAAAAACATGTGAACAAAAATGTAACACACACACACACAAAGATCAATGAGGGTATGCATAGAGAGTATATGAGAAGCATGAAAGTAAAAATACCAAGAGTGTTTGTACATTTGAGGCAGGAAGACAGGAGACCACATCAATAAGTTTTACATAAAGACATTTATTTCTGTTAATTATTTTCTTAGGGTAGAGGCATGGAGGTGGAATTCCTGAATCAAAAACAATGTCCATCTTTGACTTTTCATAGATTTTGTTATTCAGTCATCATAAAAGAGTATGGCCAATTTACATGGCCACTAGCAGTAAGCAGATTATACTAATTTCTTTACAACTTCACAGACACAGGGTGTTATCCGTGATTTTTTTAAAAGGCAATTACTTTTATGTATAAATGGAAAAGTATTGCAAGTTTATTGATACACGTATCTTTGACTTTCAATAATTTTAAACTGTTTCAATTTGTTTGTGACGTACATTTCTTCATGTGTGAATTTTAACCATCCTCTTGGATTCCAAAATGTGTATTCTCTTTATTATATATGTGCCTCAAGTGAAAAAAAATAAAATAAAAAGCATATGAAGCAGTAACACTGGAAAAAATAACAACTGACCATCTACAGTTTTTTTTTTCTTTAATTCAGTTCTCCTGGTAATCTCTTCTATCTTTTTCTCAATTACAGTTACTAAAACAGTAATCTGTTCTTGATGCTTCTTCTCCAGTCTTCTCTTTTCTCATTCCTTAATTTTAGGCAACATGGTTACAGTTCTCACCTCTCCGTTGGAAGTTTTCTTAAGGCTCTCCAATGGGCAATTCTTAGGGCAGGAGTTCTCACACTTCATCACACATCAGAAACACCAAAGCTTGTTAACCCACACCCAGGGTTGTGGAGTAGAGCCTGAGATTTTGCATTTCTAAATAGTTAGCAATACACTATCTAGTTCTTCTTCAGAGGAGTCTTGAGGCCATTTTATAAGCAAGGAGATGTAGGTGCAGAACTTAAATAATCTTCTAGCCCCTAAGTTTGAGAACCACTGATATACTGTAAAGTGATCAAAAGAGTGTCTGGAGGGGCACCTGGGTGGCTCAGTCGTTAAGTGTCTGCCTTCGGCTCGGGTCATGATCCCAGGGTCCTGGGATCGAGCCCTGCATTGGGCTCCCTCCTCGGCGGGAAGCCAGCTTCTCCCTCTCCCACTCCCCCTGCTTCTGTTCCTGCCTTCGCTATCTCTCTCTCTGTCCAATAAATAAATAAAATCTTAAAAAAAAAAGAGTGTCTGGCATGTAGTAAATAAAAATCAATAAATGCTAACCTAAAAAATGTTCAACACAGTTATGTGGCAGCTATCATTGGCCTCATTTTCAGATAAAGAAAAAAATTTAGATTGTTGACAAAAGGATTTGCTTTCACTGTTATAACTTTCTAGAACCCAATAGGTTAGGTTTTGAGCAACACAAAAAGGGAAGTACACAAGAAATTCAAAGACTTATTTGGGCAACTGAAGAATAAATAATAAGCTTAAGAAAAGTTTTATTTTGTATAATTTCAGATTTTTTCATTGGTAATATATTCCCTTAACTACCAGGAAATGAATACATCCACATTATTATTTGTATATTCTTACAATGTGACCTGTAAAATAGAATACAATGGAATGAATGATTAAAAAATATTTTGAGGAGAGCCTGGGTGGCTCAGTTGGCTAAACACTGGCCTTCAGCTCAGGTCATGATCCCAGGGTTCTAGGATCAAGCCCCACGTCTACAGGGAGTCTGCTTCTCCCTCTCCCTCTGCCCCTACCCCTGCTCCTGTGCTCTCTCTCTTTCTCTCTCTCTCTCTCTTAACTAAATAAATAAAATCTTTAAAAAATATTTTGAATATAGTATGGAAAAAGTTTAATAGCTAGTTTTAATGGAATCTTTCACACATTCAGAATTGGAACTACCTCATCAAAAATGGCTTTGAATATTAATTTTTTGTGGGTGCATTTTATATATTCTAACCAACCACAAATTTCAATCAGTAATAATTCTTAGTATCTTCGAGAAATTTACATTTCAGTTGGTATTCTACAAGAAAAAGGGACAATGGAAGGGGAGCATACATTAAAAACAAAAGCCATTCCCTTATCCTTAGGTCTTTCAAAAAGTGAAATGATAAAATTAAAATCCTAAAAAACCCCAAATTTAGAGGTCGTGTGCCTTGCTCAAAATTACAGGGCAACTCAATAATACTGATAATCTCAAAAGGACACCTTATGGTGGCAGGGCCAGGTAGAGAAATATGCCAGGCCCCTGCCACTGCTGTCCAGGCCCATGTAAATTAGAGACCTCACAACTCTCCAGTCATTGGCTGTCATCCTTTACACCAGGGAATCCGGTTGGATCCTCAATTCCAATTGCCGGTAGTCACTCAGGTCTCTATGAAGAAATGTCACAACTTTACAAAGATAAAATAAGAAAATCCTGGTAGGGACTGACTATGCCTCCCAGCCATATTCCACTTCCCAGAAACACACCACACCACACACACACACACACACACACACACACACACACACACCACTATAGGAAATAAAATTTAAATAACAAATAGTGTTTCTCAAACTTTAATATTATACAAATTTTACCTAAGGAGCTGGTTAAAAAGACAGATTCTGACTTAGGAGGACTAGTGTAGGATCTGAAATTCTGCATTTCTATCCTGTTTCTGCCCACTGCTGCAGGCTGGGGAACCACACTCTTAAGTAGCAAGACCTGAGCCCACAGGCTTAGTTTTTGAGGAAGTCTGGCTATTTCTTTTATTCTTTTTTTATTAATTTTATTTACTTATTTGAGAGAGAGAGAATGAGAGAGAGAGAAAGCACATGAGATGGGGGGAGGGTCAGAGGGAGAAGCAGACTCCCTGCCAAGCAGGGAGCCTGATGCAGGACTCGATCCAGGGACTCCAGGATCAGGACCTGAGCCGAAGACAGTCGCTTAACCAACTGAGCCACCCAGGTGCCCTGGCTATTTCTTTTAAATCAAACCCCACTATGTGTTGAAATTTAAATTTCTGGTTTAGAGATTGAGTGGGGGGAACTTTATTGTTTAAAGGAAAGCTTGATAGTTCCTTTAAACAATATTTATTGTGTTTTTTGTGTTTATTCCTGGAGAACACAAGTAAAAGAAGGCTGAAAGTCACCCAGAGCCATAGAGAGTCATTCACAATGTAAAGGCACACCATTGGTCATCTTCAGTCAAAATCTCTAGATTAGCTCTGGGTCCATTTGAAGGGAGAGTTCCATCCTGCCTCTGCAGAGGTCCCTGAGCTTCCTCTGGTGGAGAGTTTTCCCAAAGGATATGAAGGATTATTAAAACCCCTTGCACCTGATCTTCCAAGGACTAGCCTGGGAAGCAGTCTCTAGGATGGGTTATCTCCTTGCCATTAATTCCCAAGTAGAAATCAGAGACTACCTGAAACGATCCACATACTGTAGAGACAACCTCCTTACATTTTGCTAAGGTCATGGCTCCCTTTGAGAACACTATGTTTCTCCCTAGAAAAATCCACATGTACAAACACAGATCATTTTATATTTAACTGTATGTGGTTCCTGGATACTCTGAAGTATAGAGCTAACATGGAACTACCCCCCCCCCCCCCCCTCCCTGCCATTTAATCCTAGTTTCGAGTCTTCTACACATGAAGGCTACCTAAGCTGGAGTTTGTGTTGACAGGCTTGGATAAGACTCAGTTTTATAGTGTGCCCTTCAGGAATTTGGATCAACTCCAGGGTTCATTCAGACCATACTCTACAGAAATGCTGAGAACAAAGGTTTTCAAAAGTTACAATCTAGCTTCTAGGAAATAAAAAAAAAAGACCTTTTTTTTCTTCTGTCTGAGCCTCAGAATTTAAACACCTCTGGAGGATTTTTTTCTTAATTTTACAAAAGTACAAAAATCTTAAGGGAAACATAAATTCATGCTTGTTTCTGCATTTACTGGAGGCAATTTTCCAGGCCTCTCGTTGAAGAAGTCATAAGTTCCATTGACTTATGGCTTCAAAGTACAGCAAGGTTTGTTTTTAGTTGTTTCCAAATTAATTATTTAAAAGGTACGCTTGCCATTAAATGGATGTGGTAAATTTATTTACACATTCATGTGTTTGCAACATGTACTATATTGTTAATTTTTTAAAAGGGAAATTTAAAAACCAAAAATGTAAGTTATAATATCTTTGGATTAAAACAAAAAGGTATGAGCAAAGTCTTTATTTGCAGATGGGATTGCAAGGTTTGTTTTGGTTTTTGTTTGTTTGTTTGTTTGTTTTATTAGTGAACTAAAGCAACCTTGATATCCCAAACCTCCCCAGATTTTAACCTTGTTCATTGCCCCCTTTTTTTTTAACGTGCAAGAAACAATATCCTGACTTCTAATCCCATGCTTCAAGTGTTCTGCTTACCATGCATTTTTGAAAATTTCTAAAGACTGCTGACGTATTGCATAAAACTGTTTTGGTAGTTTTTCTCTTAAGTCAACTTCTGGCATAAGAGCACTTCAAACTTCTTCTGGATCACTTTTCTCCATCTAATCTTTCTTCTTTGGGTTCCTGCCCATCACCCCATACCAAAGTAGGTACCACTCTACCTCAGGCTAAATAGAACTCCTTCCTGACTTCACCACAACACATCAATCTTACAATATCATTTAATAAAACTTTAATGCCCTGAAATAGCAGAAAGGAATTAAAATACTGGAAAAAAATAAAACTGGTACTATATATAACAACTACTCCTATAGTTATTAGACTTTGTCTTGCCCCAGAGTTTACTTCTCCAGTGCTTAAAGGATATAACTTAAAATTCCTTAATGGAAATTTCATTGATCATATACCAAACCAATGTACCCAGGGGAAATCCAGACTCTTAGTCTTCTTGGTTTTAGAGAAAGGAAAAGAAAGGGAAGAGGAAGGGAGGCGGGGGAGAAGAGGAGGAAGAAGAAGAAGTGAGAAACTTCTCCATGACATTCAGTCTAATTTAATGGTCCCCATCCCAGGTACACAAAGAGAACCACCTGAGAAGTTTTAGTTTTTTAAATTACTAAAGTTTTGGCGTAGCCTAACCAAATAAATAAAATTTCTCAAGTGTGTCCCCTGGAATATGTATTTCTTTAAGCTCCATGAGTGATCTAAGTTTCACCAAGGTTGAGAACCATTGGCTTAAATTTTACCTCCCAATCAAGAAAATAGTCTGCAGAGAAACAACCTTATTCCCAAGAAAAACACTTACCATGTTTGGCAAAACAATTTCTCTCCATAGGAAGAATAGTTCAGGGGCTCTCAACCACCCCACTCTACACGGACAAGTTCCAGTCTGTCAAAAGTGAATTCAAACCTCCAAGTATAATCCTACAGAAAACAATTAATACTTTCAAATTAGATTTCCCAACCCTTAGGATTTCAAAGCTATTAGGACAATATTTTTGGCAGAAAGCAAGTTCACATTTACTCAGATTACTCTGCCCTCAGTCCCAGCAAGAGCAAAGTTTTGCTAGGCACATACATGGCTTATAGTGGGAGGGAGCAGAAAATCCATCATTCTTTATAAATTGAATCTGGAGGTTATGACCTGTTATTCATGCATTACTTTCATAATAAAAAAGAAAAAAGATTATTTTTAATTTAAAATTAACATAAGCTTGAATTGTGTGAAATAATTTTGTTATAATTATAAGCTATTCTAATACATATCTTCGACTTAAAAAAAGTGTGTGACTGCTAGTGTCTAGCATACTTCCAATGTTGTGACTCTGCTGGCTTCCTTTCTTATAACTATAATCTGTTTGTGACCTTTTATTCCTAACCTATAGAATGTATTTTCACTGGCAGAGAAAGAAAGCCAGCTTTTAATCTTTGGATTTTTTTCCCCTCTTCATTTATTCAGAGGCTAGACAGGTAGGTAGCTGGTCTACCTTTCACTGGGCTCCTTTTAAAATGACTTGCAGTTAATGAAATAGGATCAGAACTGGTTCAAGGGAAACTTTGTCATCTACAATGTAGGGGCTTGGCAGACAGGTATTGTGAAGATATACTGATGATCGTGTTTTGGAATTCTTCACTTGTATGAAAGACAAGTTCTTAGTGAACTCAAAGTTACTCACCTTTTAAGTTAAAACATTTACCAGATCTCTGATTTTTGTTTTTATTTTTCAAATTACTCTTTCTCTGAAAAAATATTAGATAGATAGATGAATATTGTATATATTTATTGGACATTTACTGAATGTCATCAGTGCAGTGCTTAAAAGAGGAGCTCTGGACATAGACACTTAGGTGGAATTCTTTCTTTGGTCACTACTGTTGGTGTGAGATTGGACAGTTGCTCAATTTCTCATGGAGTCAGTTTCAATATCTGTAAAACAAGGATTATAAGGAGTTAAGTGGGATATATTTATGAGTTTTTAATGGGAAAATACATTCAAGCCCTTAAAATAATAGCTTGACATGGAGTAAATCTTGATTATTTGTTATTTACTTTTATTAAAGTATGATTATTGTTGTTATCATAATTAGGCTAGCTCTAATCATGTCTTATAGACTTTATTGAAAACCTATCAACTCTTTTTTTTAAAATCTCTAACCTAAGTTATTTTATGTACTAAAATCATAAGCTGCGAAAGAAGTTGTGTGTGTGTTTCTGTATAGTTACATAAATTTAAAACTGATGTAAGAATGCTTTATGCAGCTTACTTTACAATTCAGTGCTAAAATTTATAAATCTAAATTTGGAAGGAAACAGCTTTATTTCCAATGGAAACATATTCTGCTTCTTCAGCCTGCAATTTGGACACTTTATTTTAAAAGCTGTTAAAAAAAATAGCACTATTAGTCCACTTGGTGGGGTAGGAGGCATTGAAATCCAGCTACAGATTTTGCTACTTCAGTACAATATAATTATGTGGTAAAATTCTTCTTTTCCTTTTATTTTATTCTAACTTGTACTTTGCAAAATTGGCAATTCCACATAAGAAAGTTGTGGTAATTATTTTCTTAAAATTGTCAGAATGTGTGCTAATCTGGGGATAGTTATCTTTATTCCTTCTTTGACTTATTATAGATTTAAATTAAGCTGAGATTTCTTTAGTGTTATTTTTCCAGAGCCATTGGGATTAGAGATGATGGATTTTGTGGTGCTCTGAGTATAGTTAAGCTCTTGTCAACATAAGTATAAAATTATTGCTGTGTGCAGTTGGATGTTTTTGAAGGTAATTAAAGCTAAACACTGTGCAGAGAAAGATGATTAGCAATCTTCAATTTGCAAAGAAATCCAGCTTGGCTTTGACACCTAAAACTTCACATTCTTTGCATTTAAAAAAATGTACTTGAATAACATAGAAAATTCTTGGTGATACTTTCAACATCAACCAAAATACTGGTAATTATTATTTTCTATAAAATGTATGATTCTTACCTCTGATAGTCCAAGAACTATCTGCATAGTTTGGAACCTCATTTGCTTTTTTTATTCTCACTTTAGTTATGGAATTGCCTTATATACTTCTTAATATGGATGTATTTTTAAGAGAACAAACAGGGAATGAAGTCAGACTTAATTACCCACTTGTTACCATTTTTTCTTTCCTTCTAAAGCTGTCAACTTAAAATCCCCCCCTTTTTTTTTCTGCTGACATTGCTGATATCACTTTTTGTATTAGGAATATGGATGTTGATGAATGAAGGAGAAGGTAGGTTAATGGCTAAAGCTAACATACTGTAAATGTCATAAATAGGTAGCTTGGGTTGCTACTATCTTCTCCTTTTTATCTTCCCACATAAACCATTCTCAATATGTTGTGTGATACAGATACTTTTTTCTATTGTCTTAGTACCTTAAGTTTTAAAATCCTAAGGAGAAGTTAAAATCATGGTTGTCAATATCAGAAATTTAAAATATAAATGTATATGTACATAGTGAGTACCTTGTCAGCATTCAAAATAATAGATTTTAAAGATGTATTTATTTTATTTTAGAGAGACAGAGAAACAGAGATCACTAATTGGGGGAAGGGGCAGAGGGAGAGGGAGAGAGAGAATCCCAAGCAGACTCCATACCGAGTGTGGAACACCATGTGGGGCTTGATCTCATGACCCTGAGATCATGATCTGAGCTGAAATAAAGAGCTGGCCACTTAATCCGACTGAGCCACCCTTGTCCCCCTAAAGCTTATAATTTAAATAAACTGGATTAATATTATGTAAAATTCTCTAAGTGATAACACTGGTATTAGAAGAGATCATTAATCTAAAATCAAATTTTAACAAAAGGTGTTTTGTTGTTGGGGAGACATAGAGAAGGACAATTAGAAAACCCAACAGTATAAACCCAGTGCTGTTGGTTGAGTTTGAGAATGTGAGGGAAAAAATCTGAACATGTGGATGAAATATAAGGAAAGAACAAAAGAGGCAGGGTTAATAGTAATGATATCTAAGTGCTTACCATATAACAGCTGATATATTCTAAACACTTTGTACATAATCAACCATTTAAATACTCTCAACAAGTTTTTGAAATACATATGGTTATTATTTTATTAATTTTACAGATTAACTGAAGCTCAGAGAAGGTTTTGAACTTGCCTAAGGTTAGCTAGCAAGTAGTTGAGTTTGGTCTATAACTCTGTTTTGGGTCAAGGTGATCAGTGGAAGCTTTTCTTCAAAGTGAGTATTTAAACTGAGATCCGAAGGACAAGAAGAAACTGGACACATGAAGGGTGTGGGGAGTGGCAGAGCATTCAAGAGAGGAACTAGCTCTTGTAAAGAGCTGGAGCCGGCAAGAGTATGGTGGTTTGAGTAACAGAGGCTAGAAGGGCCTGAGTTTGGGAGGGAGTGGTACAAGAAGAAGTTAGCTAGCGAAGGGCTAGATTATTTAGAGCCTGAAGACCATGGAAAGAGATTGGATTTTGTTTGAAGTACCATCAAAGGCCATCTGGCCATGAGTACACTGATTTGGCTGACATTAACAGAATACATTTGCTGGGGGTATGGTGTGTCCCGGCATGAGTGAAAATGGAAAGGCAATTTAGGAAGCTACTGTTGTATTCCAGATGTGAGGTAAGAGGCAATAGCAGTGAAAAAGGACAAATTCAAGAGCTACTTTTGTTGGTGGAATCCATGCAAATGGCAGATGAATTTGAACTAGGGATGGAGGTGGGGAAGAAAAGGGAGAAATTGAGAATGACACTTGATGATACATTTGTCCAAACACAGAATATACACCACCAAGAGTGAACCCTCATTTAAGCTATGGACTTTGGGTAGTCATGATATGTCGGTGCAGGTTCATTGACTTTAACAAATGTACCCCTGCGGTGAGGGATGTTAGTAATGGGGGAGGCTGTGCATGTGTGGGAGCAGGGGCTTACTTTTTACTTTCTGCTCAATTTTGCTAACAGCCTAAAACTGCTGTAAAATTAAAATTTTACTTTCTGCTCAATTTTGCTAACAGCCTAAAACTGCTGTAAAATTTATATAAATTAAAATTTATATAAATAATACATAAATTTGAAATAAGGAAAGGGTGGTGATGCCATCAGCTGAGATAAGGAAGGCTGGGGAAAGGAAAAGTTTTGACAGTAGAAATGAAATATTCCATTGTTGGAATGTTAGGTTGAAGATACCTACAGGACATTCAACTGAACATGGCAAACAATAGCATAGAAGAACTGGAACCCAGAAGAAAAGTCTAGACTGAGAATCTGAAATAATACTTTATGAGATTAGTGAGGCAGAGAAATTAGATACAGAATAGAGACAGGTCCAGATCTGAGCCTTGAAGGATTGCCTACATCATTAGATAAATGACCTAAACAAATATTTCACAAAAATTAAGTTAGGTCTTATGTATTTTACAAAGAAAAAGAGCAACGGGAAGATTGTGACATCCTGAGGCATATTTGAGAATTCTAAACCAGAAAACATGATTACCAAGGACAATAAAATTAGAGTAAAATAATATTTCTGTAATTTAATTATTTTAAAAATAACCTAAGACACATATTGAGAAATTGGGACCAACTCACGCTTGATTAAAAAAAATTCAGTTAAATATTACAAATAACTTCTTGTGTTTTATAGTGTGGGTTTTTTTAATAGATGGAAAGCTGTTTAAAATTCTGATAGCTTCAGTATAATATGATTTTGTTTAACATAGATTTGGATGATAAAAGTATTTTTCAAAGTAACCCAAAAAACTGGAAAACACACATGCATATGTCATCTGGTGTCAATCAAGCATTAGGTTATAATTATTTCTTCAAATTCATTACTTTGTGGTTCTCCAGTTGATTACAAATGTTTCATTTATGCCTATATTCTATAATTTCAAGTGACTGGGATTTTTGAAACATATTTTGAAATGGCTTTTAAGTGCTTATACATTTGTTTGGACTTGAAGTAAAAAAGAGAAAAAAAGATTCCATTTAAGCTAATGTCTCTAATGCTCTAATGGTTGTGACAAACACTTTTCTAGAATATTGCAAAATTTTATGTATTTGCTTAGCTACTGTCATTAAAAAGTGAAATTACAACACTCTAAATAAAGAATTGGGCAATACCATAATGAAATTTAGTCCCCATTTGAAAAAAAACAAATGTTTTATTTTTTCTTGCTTAAAAAAATAAATAGTATTGGATTCTATTTGTTTCGGGAATTTATATTCCAAAAGATTTAGCAAACCTAAATTCCTTTTCAAGAGCTGTTTAGAACTTAGATTCCTACTTGAAGTGAATGGAAGGGAATGTGTATTAAGACATCATTAGATTTGACTCCAGAGAGGAAAGACTTACAGTTTCGAGAAGGAAAGATGAATCTGTTGATTCAAACAAACAACAAACAAAGTTTCATGCTATAAAACTACCCAGCCCGTGCTCTTCTTTTCCCTTATTCTTTTCTTTCTCTGCATCCTCTAGCTTGGAAGTTATATGACTTAGTCGGAGATTCAAGAAAAGCTGTCCAACGAAGAAAGTGCCTGTTAAGGCTTTTGACAAGAACACAGCTTGAGTGTTCAAAGTTGTGAGTAACCCAGAGCAGAATCTTATCAGTTAGTTGTATAGAGTGTGTTAATTCTACTCAACAGCCACAGGGAAGAGGTAGGGGATACTGAAAGGAGAAAGAAGGCAAAAACAAAGTGAGTCTAGTAATTTGTAAGTATTGGGGAAGAGAGACGTTGTCCATTACTTGGTTTTTTAGTTTCTTTGACTTTTGTTTTAATTCTATATTAATTTTACATTATAAGCAAGGATTTATATAAATAATACATAAAGATTCTGTCATGAAGCAGAGAACAGAAGAATTGTATTCTATTTCCAGGAATACCATTGACTAACACTGCATGCATATTCTATTCTACTACTTTCCAAAATAAAATAAGATCAAAGCATGTTTCCTTAAAGCTGTGCCCTCACACTGGCAAAACTGAGGGCATCAATTTAAAACTTTTTGTCCTTTTAAAATTCTGTCACTTTTAATTAATGTCACATGAATTTATCTTTCTTTGCCCTTTGTGATGTTTTCAGGTAAATAAAATCACTTGTTTATATATTTATTTTAAATACCACTTGATTAAAGGAAAATTAAAAACCCAGGCAAAATTTTGTTATAGTATTTTAAATAAATTGTAACATTTGCACTACAAATGCAGAGTCTTCCCACCCACACATGGAAAGGAAAAAATTTCCCACACCCCCAGAAAGAAAAGTTTCCACATAGGACATTTTCCCAATAAAATTTGTATAGAACAATCACAGGAGTTAATTGGTAAAACCATAACTAATTCTTGAAATCATAGACCACCCAGCCACAAAACTATTCATGGGTTTTTGTTTTTGTTTTTGCCAGTAATTTTAGCATAATGAGTACCAAAATATATCTGAGACAAAGGAAGACATGTCCCCAAAAAGTTTTGGAACACAGTGCGTTCTCAAGAAAGAGGAAATGCTGTGATATAGTCTGTTATTTAATTTTGACATTGTGCATCAAATCATCATAAATTCAAATTTTAAAGGTAAAAATATTTTTAGTAAAGCACAAAGGTTTAAAATTTCTGGGAAATTTTTCTCTGATAAAATAGGAGAAACAGTTAAAATCATGCAAAATAGGAACAATATATGGTAATGAATCATTGACTTTCATCACTGACTTTCAAAAGTACAGACACATTATTTACTTCTGATGACTTAATTATATTTTCCCCTCTGTATTGTTATTTTATGAATTTCATGTTTTCCCCAGTTCTTTAAAAACTTTTTTTAATTAAGATTTTGGGATCCATTTGGTAATGAAATTTGGGTAAGTAAAACTAGCCCCCTTTTATAAAAGAAAGTTACTTAAGATGATTCTAAAAAATAGAAGATTCTACTAAATTTGAATTTGTGACTGAAGCCTGAATAATTCCTTTATAATACATCCTTGGAAAAGGTAAATGAATGCTAATGTATATTTGTAATAGATAATGAAGTATTATTTTATTGAAATGGTTTAGATAGACATGATTTGTAATTTAACATTTATCTTCCCTGGTTTACAAGTTTTAAGAGGAAATATCCATCCTTTTTTGGCCTTGCTTAACTTTGAACAGAGGGTAGACAAATGGCCTTGAAAGAGTAAGCAAAAGGTTAATGAAAAGCTAGAGCTACAATGAACCTGCTCCTACCCACCCCCCAAAAAGTCTGGGTTTTCATTTCCTTATCTCTAAAAGCATGTGATAGTGGCCCAAGTTAGGGGGAAAAGGACCATCCCTTTGATCTTCAGTTTAGTGACAAGATATAGTCATGAATCTATTTGACACAATCAGAGGTTTGCTATTAGTTTTCTGGTTGAATCGGTCAGCTTAGAGGAGGAAAGGATTTAACAATAGAGTTAGGTGCTTACAATGACTTTAAAACCTGCTAATACTCCAGTATATTCTTCCAGTAAAATAATTCTTGATTGTATCATTTAGAAAAACCAAGGTTGGTGTTAATCTTGAAATTGTAGTCTACTCTATCCATAAAGAAAGTAAGCTTGCTTATGAGATAAATTTCATCACATAATATTTTACTTATAAAGAAGCTGTCAAAAAGTAAAATGCAGCAAGAACTAAAGCTTTATAGACCAGTGGACCTAATATTGTCCTGGTCAGAGATTCTGCTGAGAGTTTTACATAAGCCATACATCTTCTCCTTCAAAAAAACAAGGATACTAAGAATATGCTTACAATTTCAGGGCTTTCATAAATTCCATGAAGGCTAGGAGATGACTTGAACAATTCCATTTGTTCTAGAAATCATATTGATAATTGCATCCTACTCGTTGGAGAAAGAGAGAAATTTCCACACCAATAATTATTTTACAATAAACACTGTAATTTAAAAGTTTTAGCTTTATTATACCAACATATTTATAGGAATCAAATAAACTTCCCCAAGTGATTGTCTAGCAGAACAGTAAAATTAATACATGAAAATGTGTAATTTGAAGTAGTAAATTTTCAATTCCCTTTGCACTTAATTTTATGCTTTTCTGTGGGTGGTCCTAAGAATCCATAGCTTGGTGTTCCTGAAATTGAATCACAAAGATCAACCTAAAAGTGTTCTAGCTACTCAGATTACTGGAAAACTTCTTTAAAAAAATTGTTTCAATTTTAATTTCTAGCTCTTTGAAGTTATAACCAAAGAGTAACTGATTTTCCATGAAAATTATACTTCTTAAAATATAAGCATACTTGGGGGACACCTGGGTGGCTCAGCCGTTCAAGCATTTGCCTTAGGCTTAGGTCATGATCCTGGGGTCCTGGGATTGAGCCTCACATAGCGTTCCTTGCTCAGCGGGGAGCCTGCTTCTCCCTCGGTCTGCAGCTCCCCCTGCTTGTGGTCTCTCTCTCTCTCTCTGACAAACAAATAAATAAAATCTTTAAAAATATATAAGCATATTTGAGAAAAGTGTGTAAAATATGATTACTTTTCATGATGATGGAAAGGAATCTCTACCTTTATAATCCAAAATATTATCAGTGGTTATTGCTGGAATAGGACAGGTCCCCCTGCTATGTTCAATAGCTTTTTTTACTTTCTCTTTTGTAACACTCACTGAATTTTAACACCTGACCCATTTCTGTTTTGCCCATTGGCTTATCAGTTTCATGAGAGAGGAACAATGTCTGTAGTACTCCCTCTGTATTTAAAGCTTCCTATTATATACTAGGTGTGCTATAAATATGTGTAAATTGAGGCATATTAGTTTTCATTCTTTTCTACACATCTTTGACTTCTAAATTTGTAATTCAGCTATTATTTATTATACACATTCATAATATAGCTTATTTTTTCAACATATATCTACCTAGCATAAGAGTACAAAGATTAAAACCTCACAGGCTCTGAAGCCAATGTAACTGGGGTCTAATTCCTACTAGTCATGTGATGTTAGGAAGACATTCTAACTTCTTTGTGCCTCCATTTCTTCCTATGTGAAATGGACACACCTGGTAGGTGGAGGAAATGAATTAGTACATACAGAAAGCTTAGAAAACTATTTTATACATAGTTTACATCCAATAAATATGTATCATTAATGTGACTTGGCACCACAGCATCAGTTAGAGATAAGCATAAATGTTTCTTAGGTCCTAAAAGACAACCATCATGCACTGAAAGAAAAGATATAAAAATTACCAAAATGCACATTTTTAAAACTAAAGAAATAGAGTAGGGACAGTAGCTCTAAAGTCCTCAATAACCTCCACAGGTATCATTGTTGAACATAATAGAACTAGAATATGTTCATAAGACTGTCATTAAAAACATGTTGAATTTTGTTCCTCGTGATCAGCTTTTGGAAGCAAGAAATTATAATACAAGACAATTTTTGGCAACATTACTAGTAATTTTTTTTAATTAGTAATTTTAAAAAAAAAGGTTTAAGTTTTTTTGGGAAAAGAAAAAACATGAAATGCCAAATATGTCAAGCCAGTGCCAGATAGATGACGGGTCTCTGTATTATCACCAATATAAAGGGCAAAGGAGAACTTTGTGTTCTTTAAAATGGAGTGTTTTACATTTCCTTAAACACTGCAGTTTCAAAAAGGGCATTTTTAACTATGGCCTTAAATATATTGGATTTATACCACCTTTTGTGAAAATATTCCTTTAATCCCTACTAAACATCTGAAATATTAAAGTGTTAAGGTTATCGTTCTTTTTCTCTTTATTAGCTTTTAAATAGTTCATGAAGAAGGTTAGAGGAGAACATGATTCTAAAAATCAAATAGCCCTACTGAAAAGAATTAATCTTACTGCATATGGGGACACATGGGGACAAATTACATAAGGCATCATGCATCATATTTTATGATGTACCCACATTTTCACATTCATTATGTTGGTTTGGCAAACAAGAGTCTGCCACATTAAGAAACAGGCAAGGCATGCTTCAGGAAATAACAAAGAAAAAGTTCATTGTAATAGAATTGTTAGGCAGAATTAATTATGAATGAAACTATGGTTGAGACAATTCTTAGATAAGATTTTGATAAGTCACACAAGCCATGCAAAGGAGTTCAGATCTGAATCAGGAGATGGTAAAGAGTTAATAGACCAGTTAAGCAAGGAAGCATGGTGTCATATTGGGTGGTAAGGAAGTTTCTGGACTATTTCCTCTCCAGGAAAATCAAGTTAAATATTAAACATATTTTGTAACTAACATTAAAATTTGAAATAACCATTAGTAGGCTTAGAGATGGAAAAAAGGAAGAAAAGATAATTGACTCTGCTGTAGACCAGAAGGAGAGCTTTAAGTGGTGTGTGTCTGTGTATTTGTGTGTATGTTTGTCCGGGTGAATAGACGTGTATGTACAAGGAGCCAAGAACGGAGTAACCCTAGTCCTTTTGAGTTATTTATTAAATAATTATTAAAATAAATCTAGGTCATTATTTTCCTGTGAATGAGCTATTTTGCTCCTTATAATCATCTTTACCATTCTTTCTTTAGCAACTTCGCATGCTTTTTATACAATCTGGAAATCTAGTTTCGTATGCTCTTTCTCCAATATCTATCTCTTTATCTCTTTTTCTCATCTATCTCTATCTTTCTTTTTCTTCTCCCTCCCCTTTTAATAAATGTGATGTAAAAGTTGAATCAATCTATTGACTACATCTTTCTGACTGTTAGACACAAATGATCTCATAAGCATGAAGAGTAATAAAACATAATTTTCCTTAAAGTTAATAGGATATTCCAATGATATATCTCTTTAAAATCAGATAATTATAAAATAATACATAATTTAAATGTTTGCATTTCTTCCTAAAAGAGAATTAAAATTAGCTGCAATACTCTCCCCCTACCAGCAATTATGTATCTTTGAATTGTTAGCCTTTGGTATCTTACTGACACATTTAATGAAGTCATAAAAATATGTTACAGTATGTTCTCTCATTCATTTATTCATTCACTTTTAGATTTACTTAATAAATATTTTTTGATCTCTTACTGTGTGATTGGCACTATGCTATCCAAGTTAATCATGATTCTTGCTTTCATGGAGCTTAGAATTTATCAGAGAAAACAGTTAAACAATTACAGTACAAGGCACTAAGCACAAGTAATTAAAATATAGCTTGGATTCTTCCAACCTGCCTCTTCCTATCCCCCAAAGAAAGAAAATGTAAGAAATAAAAATTCAACTGCCAGAAACCTTTAAGAATGACACAAATCTTTATTGTAGTGTTCCTTAAAGAAACACATAGAGATATCACAGAGAAAGCTGCCCAGTAGTTCTGTGTAGGCATTTCTCCTTTGAATTACCTCACCTGTAACAGGTATTAAAATCCACTCCCCACTTTGTGCCACCAGATTCTTCCTCTGTGTGTACGTGTGTGTAGTCAGTCCACTGTCTACCACGTTATTCTTCCAATTTCTGTACTTTCTTTCTTTTCTTTCTTTACCTTCCTTTGGAAGTGTAGTTCATCTTCCATTTTACTGCCCATCTTTTGAGAATTAAGCTGGTTAGTAAAATCTATTACCTCCATGGTAGGTGACATATTAAGTGTCCTAAGAATACATTGTGTAGTACCTAACATGTACCTGGAAATGGAAGGAGAACAAGAGCATACATAGGAGTTTTCCAGAACATTATCTAAGCAGAAGAAACATATGGTAAAAATAATAGGAAAGGAGACATTATATGGACGTAAAGTGGATAAGTAGATGCACAGTCCTGGAGTGCCTAATGCCTCATAGTAAGAAATTTGTCCTTGTTATATTTGCATGTTTATATTTATTTATGTTATTTAATCAATGCCTCTATTCCCCTCTAGATGGAAAGAGATATGCTACAAAGCTCATGACTGGGTTGTTCATTATTGTATCCCCCCAGTACCTAATTTGTACCTGGAATCTAGAATTTCTCAATAAATATTAGCTTGGTAAACAACACATTAATAGTGGATTTAAGCTCAAGATATAGTTATGAAGACACTAGATTTATCCAGTGTTGAGACTTCCCAGGGAGTTTAGTGCATTGTGAGAAAATAGATGACATAATTGCTAAGGTCATTTACATTAAAAAGAGATCAAGAATAGGTGAAGGCTGAAGGGGAAAAATAATTGGGCAAAGCAATTGAAGAGATTAATGAGTTTTGAGGAGGATTGAGAAGAGAGCGCTAGAGGAAAAAGAGACTTTGATGAGAGGATGGACGGATGTAAAAATAATGATTTAAATGTAAAGCATTTTGGGGTGATGTTGATAAAAATCCCAGGCCTGGTTATAGGAGTGGATGGCTAAAATGAAGTGAATGTCTTTGAAGATCATGAGACCAATGAACAGAGAGAACACAGTGAGTTCAGGTTGATGGCAGGACCTGGACTTGAGGAGGTTGTGAATATTGTACCAAAGGGGTGCTTAGCTGAAAACAATGAGGCAACCAGAAAGAAGCATGGCTGAATGGTAATGTGGAATAAAAAAGAAGCTAACCAACTTCCAAACGTGAGGTGTATGGATTCTAGTGATGAGCAGCCACCAGTGGAGAAAACTGTAGGAGAGTGATATTTTCAGGGAAGAGGTAAGTTACATTTAAGTCAAGAAGATGATGGAGAAATTCAGAGAATTAGCTGAGATTTTAGGAAAGTTTGTGAAGCCTTGTCCCAGAAGACACAATAAAAAGTTGGGAGAGAATGCAAGAGTAGCGATCAAGAGAAGAAGAATAGAGATGGAGAATGAGAAAAGAGTGAACAGCTGATTTGGGCACTGACAAAAAATAACAGGGTTGAGAACCATGGAGTCAGCTGGTCAATGCCCCTGGATGATCAGGGGAGAAAGAACAGCAGGTGCTTTTTACATCTCACAGAATGTTGGCTAGCCTGGCCATAGTTACTTCCAAGAAGATTCCTAAGATTAGTATTTGAGGAGATTGGTCTCTCTGGAAGGAGTCAAATTTGGGTGGATTTGGTGAACTCTAGACTTGAAACCCTAGTGCAGAACTTCCCCAGTGCTGGTCACAGGCCTGCTATATGTATTCTGAGCCTGGCGACAGAGACACTCTACCTCCCAGGCTGACTGTTGATGAAAAGGACAGAGCATAAGCCAACTCAGCTTCTAAAGAAGCATATTTTCTGTTCCCATGAGTACTTGCCAGTGCTAGCATGTGGGACAGTGGTTGGACACAATGAACTTCATGACATTTATAGACCTTCTGAGCTGATCAGTTTACTAGGTTTCAGTTATAAATACATCTATCAGGCAGATTTGACACCTGAGTGAGCTTGACAAAGCCCTTTTTTTCTCATAGTCCAGGTGTTTGGAAATCCATGTTTTCAAAAGGAAGTATGTTAGACCAAGCCTCCAAATTTTGAGAATAAGCAAGTGGAATTTTCTGGAATTTATCATTTGAGTCATTTTAGGGGTATTTTTACATACATTCTTTCTGAGAGAGGAAGATTATGGAGGGCTCTCAACTTGCCTACACTTCCCATATGCTAATGCAATTTGTCTGGCTATAAAACTTTCTAAAATATTTATCAGAAGAAAAAGTTTACTGCCTGCATAACAGCACGCAGTAGCTAGCCTGGATGCCTCACTTATAAAGATCATGCATGCTGTTTCCTTGCTATGCTTGCACACCACTGAATGTTACCATGATGAATTAAATGGGCATTTTCCTTGATTCCAAATTACTGCCAGAGATCAAAAAGCTGCTAAAAGTCCTTTCCACAAGAATGCCTCCCAGAAAAGGATGAGTTATAGTTATTCTCGCCAAGAGATGCCTTCTGTTGTACTCTCACTTCCTACAATCCAATAGCTTGAAATTGTGCCAAGCTAATTAGTTAGTTCAGTGACTGTTATATTAAAAGCCCAAATAAGCCAAAAGAGTTCATCCTCTTAGTATTCAAGTGCAGCTTTATTACTTTTCTCGCCAATCAGAAAGCAGCATAAGGTCTCTCAACAACTAAACCCCATATATTATCTTCATGTAGACACTTTATAGTGTCTTTAAAAGAATTTTTGCCGTTCATCTAATTCAGGAGCATCATAAGTACAGTATTTCTACTCTGGAAAGAAAAATATGTTTGTTAGCTATTTCATTTTTAAATTTACGTTTATGAACTCAGTAAAGGTAAATGAGCTTCTAACCCAAACAAGGCACACAGTGCTATAGGAAATAAGCCTTTTATGAAGCAGAGTAGTTTATGATTTCTTCCTTTCTTATTGTGAACATTGCCAGGGTTGCCCTTTCAAAATGAGTATGAGGCTTCTTCAGTTTTATCTTGCTTTATTAATGCTTATTTTTAAAATGTGGGTGAGTTGAATATCATGTCAGGATTCAAGCCTCTGAGTTTTTGTTCTGGCACAAGTCATAAACTCTTAAACTCTTCAACTGAGGCATTATCCATCTCTTTGGAGACCCCAGTTTTTTGGCATCAGTGGTGAGATAATATGTTGGGAAGATGAGTGATGCTGAGAGACCCAGGACTATTTTTTTTATGTTTGTCTGATAACCCTGTCAGGTAAGGATTAAAGAGTTTTGTCTGTTTGCTTGTTTTGTTTTAGTAGGCCATGTTCAAAATTAATTGTGACTTACTTTTAAAATTCTCAGGTTCATCTCTTTTTACTTTGAAAAAAAAATATTGTGAACTCCCTCTTTGAAAGTGGTTGTACTGTGAATATCAGCTGATAAAGAAGATGCATAATGAGATAAGGCTACAATACATGTTATCATATTTATGCTTTTGAATTAATTTATATTTTATTATAAGTTTGTATTGTGTTCTATTTTATAATTGCTAATTGTCCTCTAAGTATCCTAATGGCAGACACTTGTTTTCTATTTACTGTGTACCAGGTAGTATCCCCAAATCTTTAGATATTTTAACTCATTTGGTTCTCAATAATTCTGGAGGAGTTACTATTAATTTCCTCATTTCATATCCAGGGGAACAGAGGCTCAGAGACTTTATATAACTTGGGTAAATTGCATGGCTAGGAGGTGGGATTTGAACTCCAGTGGTCTAGCTTCAATCCATGTACCTAATCACTATGCTACACAGCCTCTATTATGTGAGATATGGATATTCATACAGTAGTACACATCTGCTTTGCTGATCTTTTGCAGTAACTTCATGCTTCCTGCATACTCAAAGCTCCCTGCCACATAGGTGATCCACAGTCTAGAGTATGGGAACTGAATTGTCATAATTCATTAACATAAATTGGAGGGGTTTTTTTGTTTTTTTTTTTTACTTTCTTCTCCCTTACAATGTCTTATCAAATTGCTTTCCTCTGGTTTTTCACTTCTTTAATTCTGATCTAATTTCTAGACTTCGCTCTATGACCCAGATATTAATGGCTTGGGTAGAAAAATATTAACCAGTATAGCTTTCCTGATACTGTAGTAGAGACATTTTTTTTTTTCCTAGACATCCTGTATTATATAGATTTTTAACTAGTAACCAATGAAGGGGCAATATTTGTTAATTCCTGACTTTCCTTTTGTTCATCCTAGTTACTCCTAGACATTTTCTGTCCAACTAAACACAGTTTTAAGTGGATCTCTGTCTTTAATGAACCATTAGAAATCATTAACACCTGCCCTTCACTGGGTCAGTGGACCTAGCCACCTTCTTGGAGGATTTAGGTAAAGTGAAGCTTTATATCTTATTTGTCTTGGTTGAACTTGTTGCCCTGTATCTCTGCTATGATATGAAGTGACAGAATAAAATGACTTCTTGTTTGTGCATCTCAAGGCTAAAATCAGAGCTATGATAGGGATCATTCAATCAAAGTCAACACTGCCTGTTGCAATTTACACCTATTGATATGTTAACAGCTAATTCAAGAGTTTTGCCTGTCAATTTCCACTTTAGGCCACAATTTCAATCCTCACAAGGGAGAGAGAGCGATTCTTAATTGCCTTTCTTCTGTTTTGTATTCTTCCACAGGCTGCTACTCATTTTATATTTAGATGTGTTAAATAATTTTCCCTGTTTGCTCCTAGGTATCCTGTTCCACTTTTTGTTTGATGAAGTAAATGTAGCTGAAAAAAGTAGATTGGTAGCAATGATAGTAAAAAGCAAGCACCAATTATATGTAAAGTTTTGCTAATTTGTAGGACAGTAGCACTAGGTAGGATGTTGAGATAAAGTATCTATAATATGCTAATTCTAAGAATATAAATGAAATTATATTATTAACATTTCTCATGTAATCATTTTTATGTAGATTCTGAGTTACAGCTAGAATTTCATGGGATCTTTAAAGGGATACATATTTACCAGACAGAATACACTGTAAATCCACACGTACTCATATAAATGATTGACACACCCTATTGGTAACACTGTTATAATCAGATCAACTAAATATGTTCAAATCTGTAAGAAGCAATAGAAGAATACTGAAGTGTTATTAGTATTTTACTTTCATCTAAAATATATGGGTTCTTAAAAACTGCTCTTTCTTTAATCATACCTCATCTAATTATCATTCACTTGATCAAAATTTAATGGGTACTCATATATGAACTATTTGTCCAATAGGGTAAGGGGTTAAATGATGAATAAGTTCTGGTCACAACCCTCAAAGAACTTATATTATAATGGAGGACAAAATATTGCACAATCGTATTAGTTAACACTAATGAAATTGCTGATATTAAAAAAATACATAATGGCCTCTTATATTCATCAACCTGTTATTATAAGACAGGATGAAATAACCATCACAATGGAAATGCGAGCCACCCTCAAAGAGCGAAGAATAAAGAGCAATGATGAAGTGAAGGGACTGAGGAAGGCTACACTGAAGAAGAGGTGGGATTTATACAGTATCTTCAAAAATTTGAAAGAATTGGCTATAGAATGCTTATTAGCAGCTATGCCATTTTATTCTTTTGTTGGGTTTTCTCCACTGTACCGGGTCAGCCCGTGGTTTGGCATCTTGACATGAAATCAGTTATTTGAACATGCCAATGAGAACGGAGGCAGGAAGCCCCGAGGCACTGCTAGGCTATGGGCTGAAAATGAAAATAAACATTGGCCATTGACACAGTGTCTTATTGACAGGTTTCCCCGGCAAAGTGTTAATTACTTACCACGCACTGCTCAGATAGATGATAAGAAACAGAACAGGGAGAGTGACAGTGGTGTGTTGATAAATGTTTAATAGCTGGCTCTCTTCTTGAAGTGGGGGACATCTGATTTGTACTTTTTGCCAATTTCAAGCTACCAGACTGATGGCACGAGAGGTAGAGCTGGGAAAAGACGTGTGCGTTCAGCTCTTGCGAACAGAGCCGGTGTGAGGTGGCTCCAGTCCATTTGTAGTGGGGGATGTTTTTCCCTGAAACAAAGTAACCATTATGAACCTTGGTTGAGAGTGGGATGTTCAAGTGCACTGATGTCTTTAACCCGGTCCTATAAACCTGGTCAGATTGGTGGTGTTTCAAAGATCTATCTGAAGTACTTAGTTGAAGACCACTCCAAAATTTATTTTTAACCATCTCCGTATGCTACAGATTTTAGACCTCTTCCCCCAGCAGCGTCCCCATCCCCCAAACACTACTATTTCTTTGATTATCAATGGATGTATTTTTAAAAGAAATCGATTGTATTTTGTTCTTGTAATAAGAATAAAGTTTGTTCTAGATTTTCATACCTGTTTCGATGTCTAGTGTTGGCTCCATTTTTGCAAGCAATTATTAACTTTCCAAAAAGTGCAAAGCTGAGATCTTTTCAAACCTCTTAGCAGCAGTAACCCTGGTACTTCCTTTAGCTGCTAAATTGATCTGCTGTTTATCCAGATCTGGTTGAATAAACAAAATTTGCATGACAAGATGTCTCCATTTGAGAAAAGTTCTTTATACTCCCGTTATTTTTTTACTGGGGTGGGGTGGGGTGTGGGGGGTGAGTTTATGGGAAGGGAAGTGTCCTAAACTCCTATCAGACTTCTCCAGGCCTTCCCCATACCAAGACTCTTTTCTTTTTTATTTGGACTTGCTGATATCCAGATTCCTTTTGGTCCCTATCAACGCAGATGTGTGTGTCTGTACAAAGATCTGATACTGATGCTAACTCTCCTCCGAACCCTTGCCTTTGTTTTAGATCAGTGCCCAGACTAGGGCAGTGTAATCTAAATAATGCAGTTTTCTTTTTTGTCCCATCTGCTCCATCTGCAAATGTTTAAATACCCTTCTAGGTTTCCTTTAAAAACACATATCCATTAACACAACGCACATCACTTTATAGCCCTGAACCATGCATGCCTTTTCAAGTCAAGACTTCACTTTGTGGTGTGGATCACTCTCTAATGACCTTGCTCGTTTTCTGTAACTTTGTAGCTAGCACCCACCTTCCTCCCTCTGTTTCCACTTTAATTGTTCCATATTTAATGCTGCGCCTGAAGATGTATGGAACTCTCTGCCATGGGTTTCTCCCCGCCAAAGCCTGTTGGGCTATAGTACGGTCAACACTATGGATATTGCTGCTAAACCAACTAATGCCTCCTATGGAAGGACAGAGCTTGGTAAATGTCACTTCTGGCCTCATGTCCCTTTTGGATGAACCACATTTTGAGAGATTAAGAGAAGAAGGAAAAGCAAAAGAAACCTGGACCCCCTTGGGCATCTCCTGATCCTAAACATAGGCACCCTACAAGTACTTTCAACAACAACAGCAATGGCAGCAACGAAAACCTATTTTTGGGAAAAGGGTACGGCAACGCCCACTCTCCACCTCAACATAACTCTTCTGTTATTTTCCTAAGCTCTTCTTTCCCCCCTTTTCTTTTTGTCATTTTACTTTGATCCTTTAGGAATTCTTTCCCTTTTCTCATCTTTAATATCGTTTTCCTGGCTTTAATTTCTACTTTCGACTCTATTTGGCAGTGTCGCAGCTTTATCATCTCATTTTATCCGAATGAAGGAAGCTGTCTCCTCAGATGTTGTTCAATCCACGTCTTCCTCTTCTCTTCCTCCACCTTCACAACTTGACCACAGACTTGCTTTCTTCTGTCTAAACTTCATGCAGATCGCCAGCTGAGAAACAACTGGGAAAGAAAAAACTGTGTACTCATCTCCCCCCCCCCGCCCCCGCTAATCCCAGGAAAACTCTCTGAAGGCAGGCTGGACTCCAACAGTCTTGATGAGTTCATTTCGACAATATAAAGATACACAGCGTAGCATCCACTAAAGATCCCTCTCTCCCTAAATCCATGTTGAAAACTGCCTCCTTCAAGGGCGTTCTTGATTATCTTCTTGAATGAAGCGTTGCCTTTGGCGATGTGAAGTAATGATGCCTCATATCTATGTTTATAGCTTCCATAACAACTTCCAAAGGAAAAAAAAATTTTCCCCTCCAGGAGGATTTTAAAAATAACTTTCTTTTTTCTTAAAGACCAATCTTATCTCTACTGAGACAGTCTTACAATTTTAGACTGTGCCACATCCATAACATTATCTTTTCATAGTTATTTATTCATTCAATAAATATCACTGTGCTAGGCATTTACATTTGAAAGAATATTGAGTCTTGATTCCTCTCCATTATTATACGCAGGAAATTATTCTACAGTATAATAAGGGCTGTGTTATAAATTGCTAAGGGAACCCACAAGAAAGATACCTAGGGACCAGGTGGCAAAGTATGTGATCTGATTGAATAAATGTTATATTTAGGTCTTCCATAGCAGTGAAGAGTGAAAAACGCCTGCTTTTTGCAAAAGAAATGCCATTGAAAGGGATAAACCAGATTAATATGCTGATGCTGGCAAAGTTCTTTAGGTTTGAGATTTTTGTTGAATGGATGAATGCAACCTATTACTTTAATTGTTCCATTTAGTTTAAGAGCATAATCAAAAGTAATTTTGTCCTCTGCCTCATCCCGAGAATGCAACAAGCATTTAATTCTAGAATACATCGGTATGTTAGTGGCTTTTCGAAGTTGAGTATATAAAATGTTACAGTCATATGTGTGTTTTGACTCTGGGTAAAAGGAGTCAAAAGCAATCTAATTTGATTATTAGCATTGTGCTTTAGGTGATTGGACACCACTTGATCAGAAGAGAGGAATTAAGTTGATTTGACAGCCCTCCAATTTTGCTTTTACTGTTATTGATTCATTGAATCCAGGCTTTTCTATTCAAGGCTTGCTCTTGAAAAAGGCAATGATGGGCACATGTAGCCTAATCACATTTCATTGTCCATTTTCTGTGGGTAATGATAAATTTCACTACTCAGATCAATTTTGGTCTAATTTCCTCTAATAGAATACAACCTAAAGAAGACTGTTAGATTAAAAGCAGTTTCTTTTACAAGATGTATTAAAAGGGGGACATGAACTAGAGGTGCTTTGCTTTATAATTTTGGTTTAGATTTTATTTGAGGTGTACTACCAAAATAATCAGTGCTTGAGGTGTTGTGTGGGTCTGGGGTGAGGGAGAAGAGAATTTTCATGATTAAGGATGTTGTCCAGAGAACTATATATGTATTTGAAAATTGAAGAGATTTTACATACTATTCAAGTAATTTTTTTAATGTCTCAGACAAAAACAGGCTTAAAATCATATGGACCAGAGTATGAGGTGTAAATTGTTCTGAGTTAATTTCTACATATTTTGCCAATTTATCATGCCATGCCACCCCCCCCAATTAAAATTGTGCTAGCAAATGAATGGTATATCTTACTGAGAATATATGACTACATACAACATTTTACAAATTTCAATGGAACTTACACTTAGTTTTTCAATGTTTATATTTTTTCATGTCTTTATCCTTTCAATTAACAAATCAGAAACATAATTGCTTGGCAAAATGCACAGTGAATTGTTTTAGAGGGTTAATACTGTGCATGTTCCCAGAAGCCAATTATGTTTGTAGGATTTGGAGATTGTGATGAACTGGACTCAGATTGATGCATACAATTAAAATCTCTCTAACCTGTGTATCAAGAGAATTGTTTAAGTATTGAAAAGTTAATGCTTTGAAATGAGTTTCATTTAATGCACATATCTCCAGTGCCATGGAAACACAGGGGAAAAAAAATCAACTGAGGGTCATATACAAGGAAAAACATTTATTCTGAGACATTATTTATTTTGTTGATTTGTGTGTGAGAGAAAGCAAAAGAGAAGAGAAATAGAAATTATTGAATATTCTGAACAGAACTATGATGTGATATGATAATAGATACAGAACCAAAGTCAAAGTTTTGTCATAAAAATACAATACATGTTAAAGAAGAAAAATAACAGTAATCAAGATATGGATCTATTCCAAGATCAGTCAGGTAGAAAAGAGTCATGGGAATGAATGAGGGAAGGGAGAGGAAGAGAAATTGAGAAGTGTGAAGGAAGGGTGAGAAATGGCAGCCTCCAAGAAATGCTTGAGTAGAGAAGGTGAGTGAAGGTTCAGATATCAGGATTCTAGTCATTTGAATGCTGAGCTTCAGGACATTACTGGGACTGAAATGATAATTAGCTTATTTAATCTTTTAGAGCTCTTCACCTGCTCTTTTACTTTTGAACCTTACCATGCTTCTAAAAGGGATAGTCTCATATAGTTAACAAAGCACGGAGAAGCTTAGGATCAACTTTACTCAGAACTTCTCGTCCCTTTCTACCACTCAAAATATAATGGGATATTATCAGTATTTGTGCTGAAAATTCTCACAGTAAAATTACTGAAACTAATACAGAGTCCTCACTTTTCAAGATAGTACAAAGCTGTAAAAATGATCATACAAGCTGAAATTGTGCAGAAATTTTATTAATCAATGGGAAAAGTTATGATTGTTCCATGACAATGTTTGGTCAAAACATTAAAAATTCTCTTTCTGTCTGTTATAAATGAGTAAGGAAATTTTTTTAAAAATAATAAGGCTAGTATTAATTTGGTATACTGTTATTTAAAACACCAGAAACATTGAGGATTAAATTATTTTATTTCTTTATAAAAATCTCATCAAGGGGAGCTTAGGTGGTCGGTTGGACTCTGGATTTCAGCTTGGGTCATGAACTCAGGGTTGGAAGATGAACCCTGTGGCGGGCTCCATGCTGACCGTGGAGCCTGCTGAAGATTCTCTCTCTACCTCTGCCCCCCTCCCCAACCCCTCTCTGTCTCTCAAAAAAATAAAGAAAAAAAAATCTCATCAAGAGTAGTTCAAATAGTACTTGCCTCCTTCTTGTTATATCAACAATGCTACGGACCTGGTATCTTTCCCATGCCTTTGTAAATTCTCATTCTCTTTCTAAGTTTGGATCGACTTCAACAATTTATTCTTTGTGCTTTTAACATAATGAAATATCTTTGAGAGTCCTTTAATGTGGAGTATTTTGCCAACATCACTTCCTCTGGGACATCTTCATCATTTTCTTCAAAACCACTTTCCTCATTTAAGTCAGCAAGCTTGCCTTCACCAAGTACCTCTGGCTGCATCTCTACAGTCTCTCAGAGAGCTGGCACTGTCCACATTCACACAGATAGATAGCTATTGCTTCTAAAATTCCATGTCTGTCTAATTTGAATTTTATTTCCAGTATTATCACTTTCTGATTCTTTATTGCACTTTGACATTTTATTTTATTTTATTTTATTTTATTTTATTTTATTTTATTTTATT